>NW_024065007.1:744547-795820 GCF_009727055.1 Benincasa hispida
TTGAAAAAACTAAAACACAAAATAGGAAAATGGTTTTTCCATTATCCATCTTGTGAAGTAGCTCACACAGTAAGCAACATCTTGGCCTTGTCTTCTCCTAACAATGAACTGCAACTCATGCAACTCTTCTCTTTGCATGTTGACTTGCAAATAAATGAAGAGATTGGAGTGAAAATCGGGCATGTAATCTACAGAATTGAGAGAAAATTCATGTTTGAAGAAGAATGGTTCTTCAACAAGGTTGTTGCAGAGTGAGTTTTTCTCCTTCATCCTTTATTCAAGCTTGTTTTGAGTTCCACACTCAATCTAGAGTTCAAGAGAATAGTGGGAAGATCTTGAGGTGGTCTATCGTCTTGCACCCTATGTCCCCAGCTATCTATCCGGTCTTACCCCTGAAATAGGAGTCTTATTGAGCCGGCGCTGTTGAGCCAACCGTCAACTATGCAAATCTAAGGGCAATCTTGAATAAACAGGAGTTCATAGTTAGCTATGGATTAAGATCGGGTTACCTAGGTCATCTAGGTGAAATAGTTAGTCTTAAATAGTAAACAACGTTATAAAGTAAGAGTGACTTATTTCTTGGTCCTGATCTTATGAAAACTCATTGCATAGGACACCCCCACTCTTCATATCATAACATGTATGAATTAGGATCATATCGTATGTAGCACTTTACAACTCTTTGTAACAACTACAGAGTAGGCCGCATCCAATGGTGTTACCAGAATAAGTTACCCAATCTTATTCATATACCATAGATCATTTTGACTATTTACTCAAATCCGATCCACTCTTATGTCTCCACATAAAGTTCAAGTACTCATACAATAGTCATAGGTCTTAGTTTATTGGATTTAGACTTTCATACAATTTATGGGATCAATAACAAGTATATTGATAATAGAAAATGTTTATCATTTTACAAACTGCGAGTTTTTAGGACATAAAACCCAACAATACTCCCACTTGAACTAAAACTTCAATGGATCAATATATACAAATATATACAATGTTGAGTTTACATGGAGAGAAGAAAATGTACAAATACAATAAACTAGGGCATCACAATACCCATCAATTCTCCCACTTGCCTTGTGATACAAAACTCGTAGACCTAGTCCTACTAGGTGACCCTCGAACACTTTAGCCGAGAGGACCTTCATAAATGGATCAGTTATGTTTCTTTTGCTGATTCACTTACAGCAACATACTCAGCTTCCATTGTGGAGTTCGCAATACAACTCTGCTTGATGCTCCTCCACACAACTGCTCCTCCGTTAAGAGTGAATACTGACCCCGAAGTGGATTTTCTCGAATCAATATCGGTCTGAAAGTCAGAATTAATGTATCCAGTAAGGATTAGATCCTTAGGACCATACATGAGCATATAATCTCTCGTTCTCCAAAGATACTTGAGAATGTTTTTAACAGCAGTCCAATGGTCATGACCAGGATTGGACTAAAATCTGCTGACAATTTCTACGGCATAGCATATATCGGGACGAGTACACAGCCTTGCATACATCAAATTTTGAACTGCAGATGCATATGGAATTTAATTCATTTTCTCAACATCTTGAGGTGTCTCAGGACTCTGCTCCTTAGACAAGTGAATTCCATGACTGAAAGGTAAAGATCCTTTCTTGGAATTTTTCATTTTATACCTAGACAACATATTGTCTATATAAGATACTTGAGATAATGGCAATGTTCTGTTCTTGCGATTATGAACTATTTGGATTCCAAGAACATACTGTACTTCTCCTAAATCTTTCATTTGGAATTGTGAAGCCAATCATCTCTTAACGTCAGCTAGATATTCTACCTCATTCCCAATGAGTAGAATATCATCAACATACAACACTAGAAAAGCGACAGTTTTGTTGACGATTTTCTTGTAGACACAGGGTATGTCAACATTTTGTTTAAAGCTATAAGATTTGATCGCAGCGTCAAATCTCATATTCCAGGATCTAGAAGCTTGTTTTAATCCATAAATGGATCAATTAAGCTTGCAAACTTTTTGCTCTTGACACTGCTATATAAACCCTTCTGATTGAGACATATAGATACTCTCTTCAAGATAGCCATTCAAAAAAGCTGTCTTGACATCCATTTTCCATATTTCATAAAATGTGGCTATGGAAAAGAGTACTCTAATAGACTTTATCATGGCAACTGAAGAGAAGGTTTCTTCAAAATCTAACCCCTATCTTTGGGTAAACCCTTTTGCCATAAGTCTAGCTTTGTAGGTCTGTACCTTACTAGCTTGGTCCCGTTTTCTCTTGTAAATCCACTTGAAACCGATGGGTTTTACCCCTTCTAGTTGATCTACAAGATCCTAGACAGAATTGAAATACATAGATTCCATTTCAAAGTCCATGGCTTTAATCCATTGGTCTTTGTCCACCTCATTCATTGCTTGATTAAAAGACAATGGATCCTCTAAACTATCATCTGGTATGATGACTTGAGTTTCAGTTACACCCATGTACTGGTCAGACTGTTGCATAACCCTCCCACTACGACGAGGCATTCTCAACTCTTGAGAGGGATGTGAAGTATCAGTTTCATCAACAACTCTTGTTGAAGGACTTGCTCGATCAACAACTCTTGTTGATCCATTTGTCATTTCTCTAGACATTTCTTCTATTACTAGCTTACTGTGAGGTTGATGGTTCTTTATATAATCTTCCTCTAGGAAGGTTTCATTTGTCGATACAAATACTTTATCTTCCTGAGGATTATAAAGGAGACCACC
Organism: Benincasa hispida; assembly: GCF_009727055.1. Lineage (NCBI taxonomy): Eukaryota > Viridiplantae > Streptophyta > Magnoliopsida > Cucurbitales > Cucurbitaceae > Benincasa > Benincasa hispida. The sequence continues at coordinate 747,309 of NW_024065007.1, forward strand.
TTTAGTTTCTTTTGGGTAGCTACAAATAGACATACTTTTGAATGGGGTTCCAACTTTTTAGGATTTTGAACCAAAACGTGTGCTGGACAACCCTAAATCTTGAAGTGACATAAATTTCCTTTACGTCCTCTCCAAAGCTCGTAAGGTGTTTCAGAAAAACTTTTCGAGGGAACTATATTCAAAATATACACCGCAGTCTCAATTGCGTGTCCCCAAAAAGAATTTGGTAACTGAGCGTAACTCATTATGAAACGAACCATGTCCAACAAGGTTCTGTTTCTTCTCTGCCACATCGTTCTGTTGAGGTGTGCCAGGGGCTGTGAGTTGAGACTGAATTCCACGTTCTATCAAATAGTTCTGGAATTCTATGTCCAAATACTCACCACCTCGATCCGATCGAAGTGTTTTAATCTTTTTACCTAATTGTTTCTCAACCTCAGCCTTATACTTTTTGAACTGTTCAAAAGTTTCAGACTTTTGGTGCATTAGGTAATCATGCCCATACCTGGAATAATCATCTATAAAACTGATGAAATATTCATACCGTCCTCTTGCTCTAACATTTAGAGGCCCACAGAAGTCTGAATGAATAAGCTCTAGGGGTTTTTTGGCTCTAAGACCTTTTCCAGAAAAAGATCTTTTTGTCATTTTAACCTCAAAACAAGGCTCACATGGTGGTAATGAATTGTCTTCCAACTTATTTAGATGACCGTTCTTAACCAATCTCTCAATCCTGTTGAGATTTATGTGACCCAGTCTCAAGTGCCAAAGATAGGTATTTGGAGAAATCTTCCTCTTCTTATGAGTCCCAGCAGTTTTAAACATCTCTATGTTCAAAACAGCTTTGACCTCAGTTGGTTTTAACATGTACAAGTTATTTCCTAATTTTGCAGAGTAAAACTGTTTATTACCCATTTTGATGAACACTTCACTATTTTCAAAATAAATTTTATAATTTTTTTCTAGCAAACAGGAGACAGAAATTATATTCCTTTTCATAGAAGGAATATAATATACATTTTTCAAATTAATGTAAATATCTCCTATAAATAACTTCATATCTCCCACTGCTTTAGCTGAAACAATCTCCATGGTCCCTACCTTAAAGATTGTTTCACCTTCTGTCAACTGTCTCCAGGAACTTGTTTCCTGTGAGATAGTACATATATGATTAGCGACACTTGAATCAATTATCTAGATTTTATTGTTTTCTACTAAACATGCTTCAATAACAAGTAAATCATATTTATCTTGTTGTTCGAATTCAACATCCTCATCTACATAATTCATGATTTTAGATGAGTTGGAAGATAGAGGATAATCCTCTTTTAAAACTCTCTTGGTATAATCAACTGCTAGTAATTTGTTTGTTGATTTGATTTTACTGTTATATACATCGAAAGCGAGTATTCTAGAATCCGACATGCTGATAAAATTCAAACAAATTCTAATTAGCAAATTGTAACTAAATCCAAAATAAAATTTTAGCAAAAGTAATAATATACCCATAACCATTATTTATTTGCAACGATATTTTAGTGAGTCAGAATATGTGCTATTGAGGGGCAGTCATATACTCCACTAAAACAAACAATTTTGACCAAACACTATCCCTGGAATAACTCTTATTCCTATTGTCTCTAAAATAACTCTTATTCCTATAGTTGTTTAGTTATCGTTTTCGGTCAAAATCTTTACTAACAACTTAGTAATTCTTGTAAGTGTGACCTGCCATTTTTAGATCCTATAGGAATTTGCCTCCAAAATAGAAGACAACATCCAAAACAGAACTATAAGACCCTATTCATTTTAGTGAAGCCTGGGTTGTTCCGAAACCTATGTTACAACCCTCCATTGAGATAGCTGTCACTAAACGACTAGCAAAGAGCCGCTTAAAGCTAACCAACAGGCGCAACATAGGAATCTCACGGTTCAGACTAATGGAGGAGATCGTAGGATATATTGACACATATTCTTCACCCACTTACTATGAACTACTTCCAACGTTTACCTTGATATTGACTCATACAAAACACTAATCGTAGGGAGGCCACTTCCAGGATGACACGAAGCGTCATATGAATCTCACGGTGTAAACTATGTGGAGACGTGGTAGTTGAAATCTATTTATCGTATAATAGACTTATATTTGAACAACTTCCTCTTATTCACGAAAGTCTAGATTTAGCTAAAATATCTTCCGAGGGAGTGTTCCACTCCAGTGGGTGACATTGAATGTTACCGCTAAATTCTAGACTTGTGAACTTCTTCGAGCATCGTAGTAGCTAAAACGTAATAATGTTATTTAATCTCCCACTGAATTTTTATAACTCTACCATATAAAAGTGTTAAATTGCACTGAAGTGTTAAAATACTCTATCTTGGGATATATTTAATACTTAAGTTTCTTTTCGGCTCATACACCTAAGTTCTATGTGAGTTTACAAGTATAACTTTATTAATGGGAACTTTAACCTCGATGTTCCTAGGTGATAAACCAATTTTATTACCATCACTCAAGTATGCTTCAATAAAACCGTTACAACTCAAATAATTCGGCCATAAATCCATATTAGTGCCGTAATGTCAATTAAGTACCCTTAGCCTTAGAACAGGTTATATTACCGGTGAGTTTGTAACTTTGGTTTTATAAGTTTTTTAACATTTTAAAACGGGTGGTCAACCTAGTGAGCATTGCAGCTGTTGTTTTATGGATTTTAAATGCTAACCCAATTTTATAACACTTATAACATTTAGAATGCTAAATCACATAACATACATTAGCTTAACATTTAATAAACATTATTATTACATACTGAAAACCCTAACATGCATATATATATATATAACGATTATAGCATACTTTCAATGCATTGTTACATGCTCTATGTGAGGATTTTTAAATCTAAAGGGCATATACTATAAGCGACATACCAAGACATATTTAAGTATATAACAATACATCAAATGCATAATAATTAAACACAGGATCATATGTTTTTAGATTTTGGCAAAAACAACGGCAAACAAAAGCCTAACTATTACAAAACAGCTTCTGAACCGCTCCAAAACGACTCAAGTAGCTTGAACCAGACCTAAACCATTTGAACCGGACGAGTCAAGTCTGATTGGACCAGCCAAGAACATTCGAAGGAAAAACCGGACCAGACCACAAGATAACCGGTCGAACCGGTAGCCCTTGCACATGTTCAATATCTCGCTAAGTCTCATCGTTTAGCAATGATGACCATCATCTTGCATTTTGCCAGATCGTTTAGTAAATGCTTGATCGTTTAGCGCGTGTAATGGTAAACGATCGTTTAATGCCATCACATAGCATTCAACGCATCGCCCAACTGCCGCGCAAAGGTATGCGATCGCGTAGTGCTATCACATAGAAACTCGTCGCATTGCTTAGCTCTCATATAGAGGTAAACGATCACATAGTGCTATCGCATAGGAACTCGACACATCGCCTAGCTCCCGCATAGAGGTAAACAATTGCATAGTGTTATCGCATAGCAATTCAACGCATCGTTTAGCTGCCGCATAGAGGTAAACGATCGCGTAGTGCTATCGCATAGCAACTCGATGCATCGTTTAGCTCCCAATCAAAGATAAACGATCGAAGTAAGCGATCGCTCAGGGCTATCATATAGCTCTTCATAACTATCGCTTAGTTCTATCGTATAGAACCAAACGATCACTTAACACCATCGTCTAGCACTGCATGTCATCATTTAGTATCAGTCGTAGCTTAAACGATCGCTTAGCTTCATCATGTAAAACATCATTGCATCGTTTAACATCGTAGGTAAGTGATTTGCTTAGTTCCATCGCATAGAAACTTCAACACATCGATTAGCACTATGTTTAGCTCTGCATCTAAACGATCGTTCAGCGCTATCGCGTAGCATTTCATCGCATCACTTAGCGCACATCGTTGCTAAACGATCGCATAGTACCATCTTATAGTAAATTCAACATATCGTTTAGTTGCCATGCCAAAACTAAACGATCGCTTAATGCTATCGTAGAACAAATTGAACGCATCATTTAGCTCCCGCAGGTACACGATCGTCTAGCGTTCAATATCACAACGACCAGCGCCCGTTGCTATATGATCGTCTAGCTTTTTTCACATCATGTAGTGTTTGGAGCTAGAAGATCGTTTAACAACTGGAACCTCAGCGACGATAAGAATAGAGGTTGATTTTCTGGAACTACAACTCAGCCCATTCGCTTGTTTCTTCGATTTACAGCTAATTTCAACTCTAATGACTCCAAATAAATTACAGACTCTTGAGAACACATTAAAGCTCATTAAGCAAGAGCCAATTACAGATTTAAATGAGAAATTAAAGAGAATTAAACAGCCAAAACTCAGAAAACCATATCAGTGCACCAGTTTCATATTTCTCATATAAAACACCCACCAAACCAAAACTAAACTGAATTGAATGCTTATTTGATGCTCTGATACCAATATTAGGATTTTATCAACAACAGCAGAAGCACAAGGATCATCTAAGCACTCAAATTCACTAATTTTGACATAATATAAAGCATGTTTCTATAGAAAAATGGGTTTCAAAGCTCATTCTCCAGCTGTTATCTTCTCCATATGTTATTGTAGACCACCTCAAGAATCCTCACTATTCTCTTGGTGCTTTAGATTGAGTTGTGGGAATCAAAACATGCTTGAATCAAGAGATGAAGGAAAAAAGCTTACTGTAGCAACCTTGTTGAAGAACTATTCTTTAAACTGAATTTTCTCTAAAATTCTGTAGATTGCATTCTCGATTTTCACTCCAATCTCTTCATTATATTGCAGGTCAACATGCAAAGAGAAGAGTTGCATGAGTTGCAGCTCATGCTAGGAGAAGACAAGGCGAAAATGTTGCTTCATGTGTGAGCTACTTCAAAGATGGATAATGGAAAAACCCATTTTTCCATTTTTTGTTTTAGTTTTCCAATTTTTCAATTTTATCGAAAAATCAAAATTTGATTTTATAAATCTATTTTGATTTTAAAAATGAAAATTTAATTAATTTCATAAATTAATTATTAAATAAAACTTAATTAATTTAATATCAAATATTAAATTAATTTTAACACATATCCATCTTTATATATTTAAATCATATTTAAATACATAAATTCTCCTATTCCGTTTAATTCTAAAATTAAACATATTTATATCTCATATAATTAAAAAATTTCTTAATTCTAATTTGAATGTTTCAAATTAACTTATCACGCTATTCTAGAGCTAGTCCGTTACGAGCTAGTAGGGGGACCTCGCGAACCTACAGATCATGGGCTCTAACGATAAAATAATGGTAAGAATTGTGTTGGTGCAAAGTGCGTTGAGCATCCAAGTTTTCTCAGTAAGATCCAAGTATAAATCCTACTGAGTTGCCTGGTAAGCCCAGGGTCGAACTCAGGGACTAACGAAAATAATATGCGGTGGCAATTTTTAGATCACTCTGCGATAACAAATAAATCAAGGAGTTGGTTGGTTTATTCTTTACAGTATAAAAAGTATGCGGCGGATTTGAGAAAAGTGTAATTATGCGATAGATACACTGAGTATGCGGATGAACAGGTTGAGAAGGTCTTTAGCTAGCATTTCCCGAGAATGCGTTCAAGCTATGCGATCATGCTACACTCATGCGACCACACTCATTTTCCAATCCAAATGCGATGACTCCTAATTTTAGGATGCATGCGATGGATGCGATAATGTCTATAGAGCTTATTCCTAAGTCTTTACTTTTTGCTTATGCGATGATGCAAGATGCACACAAGGAAAAGGTGACCGCATACAATCATAACCTATCTCTAGGGTGCATACGATGCGTTAATACCAAACAAAACTTATTCCTAAGCTTCTATCTCTTGATTATGCATTTCCAATCTGACTCTCCCGAGCCTAGATTCTAATATGACTTTTCCAAGCCTAGATTCTATCCTTAGACTACCCTCCTGAGTATCTCTAATGGATGAATGGCGCATACATAATACAAGATAATCGCATAGAATGAAGATCCTAGGTTATGCTAGGTAAGTGCTTCTCAACCCATTCGACAGATTTAGCACTCATGCGTAATGTACAGAGAGTGAGCAGATATAAAGATGCAATTTCCATTTCTATAAATAAGTTCAGAGTACAAAATGATAATGGAAATAAGGGTAGAGAGCCTGGTAGCAATTCCTTGCTTCTTAAGGCTTTTACACCGTGTTATCTCTATTCAGCCCAAATGACGTTCTTGCTTCCACAAGAGTTGGCCCTTTCTTTGGTTTCGACACTTCCTTGCACTCTTCCAAGTTCACTGGAACGATCTCTCGGTATAATCTCCTTTCACTCGCTTCCGCCTTCTAAGTAAAAGAAAACTACGAACAAGGCTACTTCTATCTATGGGGAAAATTCTCTAAACTCAACGAACTTCTTCACTGAAGGTGGCCTTCGATATTTATAGACTTCAGGGTGAGAAGCTTCTTCTCTCTTATGATTGTACTGATGGGGTGGCATTAATTCTCTGTCTGATGCACCAAATATTTGTCACCGAAAAGTTGAGTGTACCTGCTATAGTGGTCGTTAATGGCTTGTCAACTTAATTCAGAATCGACCGTCATCAGCTTTCTGTCCCATCGTGATTTATTAAAATTTCACCCAGATGCACCCACCTTGATGCGCCGGCTCTATGCAACCACCTTCTCGAGCAGATTTCGAACGCAAACGATCCAATAGTCTTGCGGTTGCAATCTCTTAAACGTTCGGATGCTAATTTCTTCAAATCGCATTTCCGCCATGCGTCAATGTATTTTCCTGCACAAAAATACATAAGTTAACTATTTTAATGTGATGGACGCATGTAATCGCAATGTTGTGAACTTAATTCTTTTTGACGCAATATTGTATATTTTTATCATCGCAATCTTGCATCGTTTTATGACTTTGCGCTGTAATAACGTGCATTTCTGCCCGTTATCATACCCCCAAATTTAAATAATGCTTGTCTTCAAGCATAAGCTAAAGATTTTCTTTAGAAAGTCGACCGCCTTCTCTTTCCTAGATTTCTCAAGGATGCCTTATTCAAATCCTATACACTAAAATCTCTTTAATTCTTATCCAGGTCTCTTCTTAAAGTATTTCTAAAATTTAGGAACAGCAAGTTTAACCTTCAAAAAGACTTTACTAGATTCCAGGGCATCATATGATTTATTTCATAAAAAAAACTTTTTTCACTAGGGTATTTTCAAATGATTTTTATCCTTGCGTATTTTAGACATATTATTTTTTTTTAAAACTTTTTTTCCTATGACCTTGAGCTGATCCAAGTGCCTAGCCTTTGTTTTGGCTTGCCCCCATGTGTGTCATGCGAACATCCAACTACGAGCAAGACGCTCTTTCTCAGTCTAAACTCATGCCCAATTGGCAGTGGAGTTGCGATCATTTATTTATGCGTTGATTACGATTCCTACCTTCGTTTTGGCTTGCCCCCACGTGTGTCACGTGGACATCCAACTACGAGTAGGATCTGATCGCAATGTTATGATTTTTTTTTAAACCAAAAAAATGGCAAGGTTGAAAATGAATACCACACCCCCAAATTTGAAACACAACAATGTCCCCATTACTGAAAGATTAAAAGAAGTCATGTGATGCTCTTAGGAAGTTTCGTAAAATGTCAGTTTGAAAGAAAGCTAGTAGACCACTAACTTCTAGAAATATTTCATGAGATGACTGTTCTAAAATTAAGTTGATTCTAGTATAGCTATTTGTCATGTAAACAATAAAACTGTTATTGAATATATAAATTTCTTATTTAATAAGTTGTTATTGAATATATAAATTTCTTATTTCGTTTTAGAAATAAATCCAATAAACTGAAAGAACCATGACTATTACATGAGTATTTGAACTTTATGTGGAGACATAAAAGTGGATCAGGTTCGAGTAAATAGTAAAAATGATCTATAGTATATGAATGAGGTTTGGTGCCTTATTTTGGTAACACTATTGGATGCGGCCCACTCTGTAGTTGTTACAAAGAGTTGTAAAGTGCTACAGATGATGTAATCCTAATTCGTATATGTTAAGACATGAGAAGTAAGGGCGTCCGGTGCAATGAGTTTGTACAAGATCGGACCATAAAATCAATCACTCTTACTTTATAATGTTGTTTACTGTTTAAGACTGACTATTTCAAAGCGATGACCTAGGTAACTTGACCTTAATTCTGAGCTAACTATGAACTCCTGATTATTCGAGATTATCCTTAGATTTGCATAGGTGAGGGTTGGCTCAACAGCGCCGACTCAATAAACCTCCATTTTAAGGGTAAGAACAGGTAGATAGCTGGGGACATAGGGTGCAAGATGGAATTCGCTCATACCCACTTTCAAGGATAGTAGAGAGGTTGTTCCCTTAAGTGTTAACTCTGGATCTTGAATAAAGGGCCACACCCTCTCATTGGCCCGAGAGGGACTCGGTTTGTTGATCAGATCAAAAACCAATTGTTCATTAGAGGATCAGTGGGACTTAAGGAACAAGAGATCATCTCGAGGGTAAAACAAACATTTAACCCAATCGTTATTACGAACAATTTGTGAAGGGTTAACTTACTAATCATGATTATATCGAGTGAATATAATATATCTACAGTGAGGGGAGTGCAACTGTGGGCTTTAGTGGAGTGACCTATTAGTTAACGAATGGGGGTTAATTCGATGTAAAGAGTTTAGTCAATTGATCTCGGATCATTGGAGCCCATGATCTGTAGGTCCGTGAGGTCCCCTACTAGCTCATAAATGGATTAGCCTTAGAGTAGCGTAATAAGTTAATTTGAAACGTTCAAAATAGAATTAAGGGAATTAGTAATTAAATGTGATATAATTACGCGTTTTATTTTAGTATTAAACGGTATTGGAGAATTAATTAATATTTAAACATGATTTAAATATTAAATTCATGAATAGGGATTCATGAGGTGGAATTTGTATAAAATTAATTTAGTATTTGATATTAAATTAATTAGAATTAATTAAATTATTTAATTAATTAATTATTAATAATTTTATTAGAAAAATTAATTTATGAAATTAATTTTGTAAAATTAATAATTTTTTTTCAATTTTGAAAAAAAAATTGATTTTGGAAATCAAATTGAATAAATCAAAAATTGGAAAAATGGAAAATAGAAAAGTGGGAAATCTCCACTTTCTTCTTGAACTTGCTCACTCATTTCCCACCTTATTCTTAATTCAATATTTCAAGCATGAGGTGCTCTTAGTCTTCTTCTTTACATGATGGTCTTGCAATAAATAGGAAAGATTGAGCTGACAATCGTGCATGCATTAGTTGAGTTTTTACTGAAAAACTTGAGTTGAAAAAGGTGTTCTTCAAAAGGTGCAACAGTGTGCTTCTTCTCCAAATTTCCTTTATTCAAGCTTATTTTGAGTCCCACAACTCAATCTAAGGCTCGAAGAAAATAGTAAGGAAGACCTTGAGGTGGTTCACAAGAAGATTTGGAGAAGATTTGCAGTTGAATTTGAGTTTCAAGATCAGGTTCTATAAAGGTATGTCTTGAAACCCTCTTATTATTGTATGAGCATGCTTTATTTATAGCCAAAATTAATGAATTAAAATGCTTATTGATCCTTATTGCTTCTGCTCCATGTTGATATACTCCTACAATTTAATTATATCATATATAATTAAATTCCCTCTTATTAATTTGAACAATTCAAATTACCCCAAAACTGATTCTCAACTAAATTCTTTTAAGCTTCCAAAGGGACCTTATGGACCTGTAACTTGAAGCTTCAATGGTACGTGAATAATTAACTCTTTAATTACATTATCCACCATTCGTTAACTGTTGGACACTCCATTAAAGACCGACAACTACACTCTTCACACTACAAATATATTTTTGTGTCCATTGGATATAACCAATCAATAGTACGATGACCTTTCACAAATTGTGTTGCAATATATTTCTGTGTCCATTGAATATAACCAATCAACAGTACGATGACCCTTCACAAATTACTCATTAGACAGCTAAGCCAAATTACCATTTTGCCCCTATAGTTACCTTTAACACCTTTGGTACCACTGATCCCTCTAATGAACAATAGATCATAGTCTCACTATGACTAAACCCCTCTCAGGCCAGAAGAGGGTGTGGCGCTATATTGTTCAAGACCTAGATTCAGCCCTTAGGAGAGTAATTTATCTACTTATCCCTACTTCGGGGAAGGAGTGAATTTCATCTTATGTCGCTGAGTTCCCAACTCCCCAATCAGACGAATCCCCAAAATGGTAGGCTTGTTGAGTCGGCGATCTGGCCACTCTCACCCATACAAATCAAAGGACCGCCCTCATAAGTAGGAGTTCACAACTCACTCAAGATTAAGGTCATGTTACATATGGTCATCCTAGTGAAATGAAAGCCTCTATTATGAATGGCGTTATATAATGAGACTAAACATTTTGTGGTTCGGTCTTATACAAACTCCTTTGTATAGAATATCCCTGTTCGCATGTCTAATACATGAATGATCAAGATCAGATCATTTTTACCACTTTACAACAATTGTAACATCTATAAAGCGGGTCATACTAGTTGTATCACCAGGATAAGATACCCAGCCTTATCCATCTACTACAGACCATTTAGGTTATCAATTAAATATGATCCACCTGTATGTCTCTACATACATGTTTAAGTTACAACGATAACCTTGGATGTTAATTTATTGGTTTGTGGTTAATGCAACTAAAATATCACATATTTTAAAGACAAAGTGAATACAAATATCAAATATTATTAATCACATAAGAGTTTGTTCATACATGGTTTACAAACTATAGAACCTTACGAGATTTAGGGCATCAACCCCAACAAGCCCAATATCTTCAAAGTATGTTTAAGTACAAATGTTTATTACTTGAGCTAAAAGCTCCAGTGTTTTCAAGTACATTTAAGTATACTCTTTTCATGACAGAATTTATGTTCTAACAAATGTTAAGTCCAATGTGATTTACGTATGATTTTCAAGAAAAGAGCTAAAGAGTACTTATGACCAATAAATGAGGTTTTATGATTAGATTGTGGTTTGAAATAAAAAGGTTTCCAATCACTGGCTAGGTACCTTGGATTGCTAGCATATGAAAAAGATGTTTGATGGGAATTTTCAGTGTACATTTATGAGAATTGTCAACGTACTCTAGTATGTCGAGCTGGAAATTGTCTACATGTGCACATAGGGATGGGATATGATTGGGTACAAAACTATAAGAGTAGTTATCATCAGCCAAGGAGAAGAAGCCGATGATAACCAACATGTTTTTAGATTTAAGTATGTTTTCTGGTTTTGAAAAGGTTAAACTAGTTTAATCTCTGGATTTACTGAGATTTTATGTTACACCATTGTCATCTTTATTAAATTCCAATAAAATCAGGAAAACATATTTAGCTTATAGAAAACTGCCATTCATCAGTCAAAGAGATGAAACTGATGAATGACAGTTTTCTATAAGCTAAGTATGTTTTTCTGATTTTAATTGAATTTAATAAAAGTAACCTTTGGTTCTATTGAGGTATTTAATAATGTGATTTTATTGGATTTTACTGAAATTATGCTAAAAAGTACGTAAGGATTTTAGTATGAACGATTATGAATGAAAGTTCTGGTTTTTAAACAAAGATGTTTTAATTAAACGATATTACTGATTTTGCTGGAACTTGGCTAAGAGAAACCCTCTAGTTTAATGTAAAAGTTGATCGCTGATTTTTCACTATGATATTTCATGAGTACAACGTTTAAGTTGGCTATATGTTCCTAGGGCTTTCTAAAGCTAAAGTTTGGATAGCGTGTTATATGATATTACTTTACAAAATGAATTTCCAAAGTAACAGCTTATGTTGGCATCTGTTGTCCTCACATCTTCCTTCTGGAGAAAGAGGTGAATCTGGGAGGAGGTGTAACAAAATATGTTATGATCAACACAATTAAATATGACATTCAAAGCTTGAGAATTCCCTAATAATGCTTCATCTTTAGTTTCAAATCACTGTAATTCTGGTTTCAACAGTTCCTTTTCATCATCAGTTTTGGTGGTTGGATGAGACCAACTAATGACTACGAACTTCTATGTTTTACTATCAATTGACTTCAGAAAGGCAGTCATTCGAGCTTTCCAATATGGATAGTTTTTTTCATCTAGAATAGTGGGACGATTGGTGGAGCTACCTTCTTTGATTTCATCCATGATCGAAGCACTTTGGATAAATATGACCCGCTCTGATACCAAATGAAAAAGTGATAGGTTGACTCGTCACTCAAATTATAGATGTTAAATGGAAAGTACTGACAAGCATTGTAACAACAAAATACTTACAACAAGAAAACAAAGTAAATGAACCCAAGATTTGGTAACCCAATTCGGCGATAAACCACCTACGTTTGAGGGGCGGTGTGCTAAGAAAGATAATCCATTAATATTAAAGAGTTAAACAATTACAACGTAGTACCTATTTGTAATATACCAACTACTACAGTGACGCACATAAAGCCCAACTCACAAGTCACCTAGGCTCTTCCTAGATGTGAGACTCCCTCTCAATTATACTTAGGCTCTCCCTAAGTGTGATAATATTAGTGTTGAACACTTTGGCTTCTGACAATGAATGAAACTCCTCTCAGCTTGATAATCTTCCTTCTAAGCCAGTGAATTCCCTTCAAATAAGAACTTAGGCCCCCTTAAGCCTTGAGAACTTCCTTCTCGATAACACCTTAGGCTCCCCCCTAAGGCTTGAGAAATCCTTCTCGATGAATGAAGTCTTAGACTCCCTCTAAGGCCGAGAATCCCTTCTCTTCAACGACATCTTAGGCTCCAATTAAGACAGAATAATCTTCACAATCTTGAATAATTCACACAATGACATTGCATAGTGGAAAATAGTGAGCAAAGATAAAGAATACTTTGTTGAACAAAATGACCACTAAGAACAAATACACTCCTCACAATAAACAAATATGACCACCATAAATGAGGGCCAAATTCTTCATGGTCAAATAAGGAAGAATTTTCAGAAAAGGTTTTCCTTTTGTCAAAACAAGATCCACCATAAATAAAGAAAAATATCGATCAAAATACTTTTGCTGAGATTTTTCATATTAGGAAATAAAAATATTCTGCATATAAATTTCAGATTATGAAAGAAACATATTCTGTAGGAAATAATAATATCTGAGGCAGATGTTAACACTTTGTTTGTGACAACCGCAAAACCATCAAAAACTGCCTTAGAAAAAGTATAGAAACAATCAACAGATCTCCATCAGGGCCCTTATTTTATAAAATCAACTTTTCAAAATCCATTTTAGGTAGTTGCCAAACACACGATTTTTTTTCTTTTCCAAAATAGCTTATTTTTTAATTTAATCACTTGAGAATGTATTCCAAATACACCCTTAGTTTTATCAATATAAGCCCTTGAACTTTCATAAGTGAATGAATTTAGAGACTCTCAATTAAGGTTCTTTTTCAAAAAATTGTTCATATATCAATTCTCTAGTCGTAGATTTTGTTAATCTGACATTTGAAAAGGTCTACACATGTATGTATGTAAGAAATGAAAGCATTGATGATTTTCAAATATAAAATCCTAATAATGATTTTAAATTGATTCACTTGTAACAATTTAGAAGTTTAACTAAATAAAATCAAATGTCCTACACAATGTTCTTCAAACTAAATATGGAGGAGAGAGGTATAAATTGATGCACAAATTAAAAAAAAGTTAAATGTTTAAATTAATACAATTTTCAAAGTTTAGGGATATAAATTAAAATTTTTCCTTTTATTTTAGAAGAATCCATATTAATAGAAAAAAAATAAACATTTTATTTTAATATTCTTAAATTAGAATGATTTACTTCTACTTTTGAATCAATTAATTTAAAGTTTATATAATAGTTAATTTATTTAATTTTAAAAATTATCGGCAGGCGGGAAAGAAAGAGTAAAACACAGAAAGAATGATCACAATGTTCTTTTTTTAATTAAAAAAAAATTAATTTTAAGAAACAACCCTACAAACAATAAACCCAAACAAACTAAGATATTACATCATTATAAGCACATTGACAATTAAACCTAATATTAACAATTCTTTTTAGTTCAACCAACAATTAATCAGCTCTCTTTAGCAAATTTATAAAAATATATGTTAGACACATGGAACTCGCACGCATTTTTTGTGGGCTTCTTGTAGGCTTGATTTTTTGTTCACTTTTTTCTGGTCTGGTCTCGTCTTCTAAAGCAACATCTGTGTGAAAGTTCGTTATAATGATGTGGTGTTGAGTTTATCACACTTTGATATCTAGGTTAGTACATAAAATTGTATAGTTTGGCTAAGCACACAAAAGTAAGGTTAGAACTTTCTTTGATTGATTAATTACTCTTCCCTGTAGGATCATCGAGTGAGACTATTTATAATACCCTTCCTTTGACACTCGTTTGTGATTATATGTAACCTAGTGATGTTAGGTGGTTTGTGACACTCGAGGCTGTAGTGTGCCTGATCAAAAGTGATTGGTATGTGTTCACCCACTTGGTTGGTCAGCACAAAACTCAAGCCTCTAACTTTTCTCATTTTAGACAGGCATTTTTATGTGCAATCTCCCAAATTTCCTTAGACTTGAATCTACGCGTGGGTTTTAGGCTTTGCTTAGGGTAAACTTAAACAATAGAGATAATTATATAAAAAAAAATTAAAATCATATTATATAAATGTCATATTATCACATATTAAATGTCAATGTAATTATATTAATTTCAAACTAAACATAGTATTTCATACTCATAAACCAAATATTTTAAAATAGTAACATATTTTGAGATATAAAGGAAATTTGTGTTAAATACCTAATTGTTGAAAATATTTTCAAATATTACAAAATGTCACAGTCTATTAGTGATAGACACTAATAGTAGACATCTATCAATGTCTATCCATGATAGATGATAATAGTCTATTAGTATAGTATTACTGATAAATAATGACATTTTATTATATATATATAAATATTTTGGTTTATTTTTTTATATCTAAACACAACCCTATTAAAAAATTCTACTAATATATATAAGTGTAAGTATACCAATGACGATTCATCGAGGATGATATAGTAATTTTATTATTCATATATAACCAAAAATATTGGAAGTTTGTAATTTATAAATTAATAAGGGGTTGTTTGGGGTGCTGAGTTGAAATAGGATATTTGGAGCTCATATATCTTTAAAGTTCATATGTCTGTGTTTGGGGTGCAGAGTCATTTGGTTTGAATTCTTGTCTGTGTTTGGGGTGTAAAGTTGAGTTCATATGTCTAGGGTATTTGATACAATTTTTTTTGAACTCTAAATAATATGCTTTTATGATTACTGTTTGTGTTTTGAAACTTTTTTATTTAATAATTTTACTCATCTTTGTTTGAATAAAATATTGTTGCAATTTTTTTCTTTTAATTTTTAAAACTTTTTTTTTTTTTTTTTTTTTTTTTTTGGTAATGCACAACAATTAGCCCATTACATTTCTAGTAGAAATATGGTTCAATATAATGAGAAACCAAAGATAAATCAAAACTTTTGATTCCTATTTTTCCTCCATGAATTTCATTATCATCTTTTTCTTTTTCTTCTTCTTCCTATTGTTGTTCTAGATTTTTATTATGTCATGAATATTTTTTAATTAAATCTTCCTCATCATCCTAGCAGCCAATAGAATGTCACCACATTTCTTTGACAATTTCGCTTTCAATTCCTCTAAATCTAGAGGATCATTAGAGAACAAGTCTTTATTTTTCACTAATTCTTGTTGAAAAATGTTTTAGAAAAAAATTTCATTTTACAGTTTTTTGTTATATTTACATACTTTTCAACTACATATGTATTTTTCATCTAAATATTATTAACACTTATTTAATATGTTAATTCAATTAAATAAACATATTGTTTTTACAAATTTTTACATATAAATATTGCACTTAGTGTAGAAAAAATAATATTTTTTTTTTATATAATCAACAATCATACAACATATTTTAATAATCATCGGTCTTATAGTAGTCGAAAGTGGTTGTCCAAGTTGATTATCGAAGTTCGTTGAAGTTTGTAGTCAGAGGTAGTTGTCGGAGCCTGAAGTTGGTCGTATGAAGGTAGTATTGGAGTTGGTTCTCAAAGTTTGTTATCGGAGGTGGTTTTCGAATCCCGATGTTAGTGGGGCGAAGGTGGTCGTCGAAGTTGATCATCAAAGATGATTTTCACTGGAGATTGTAGTTAAAGGCGACTGTCAAAGCCCCGAGTTGGTCGTTGGAGTTGCTCGCTCAGAGATGATCATTGAGGATGATTTTCATTGGAGTTTGTAGTCGAAGGTGTTGTCGGAACCTATGAAGGTGGTTGTCAGAGTTGGTCATCGGAGTTTGTTGTCAGAGTATGAAATTGGTCATCGGAGTTGGTAGAGCGATGGTTATTGGAATTAGGTCACTGGAGGTGGTTGCCAAAGCCTGGAATTGGTTGTCGGAGTTGGTCGCACAAAGGTTGTCGAAGCTGTCATCAGTGGTGGTTGTCGGAGGCCAGATTTCGTTGCCGTAATTGTCATCAGAGGTGGTTGTCGGAGTTTGGAGTTGGTCGTCGGAGTTGTCATCGAAGGTGATTATCGGAGTTCGAAGTTAGTTCCCGAAGTGTGACAATACCGATGGTTGGAGCCATTAAAAACCTTGGAAGACAGGAGATTTGGAGTGAGTTGGTAAAATATACCAACTCAACTCTACCAACATTTAAAGTTGGTGGGCTAAACAATGAGTTGATACAGTATCAATTCAACTCAACTCATATTGGTGAGCTGAATATCCCTAATTAGACAAGATTATGTTGATTTAAAGCATCTAGAACACTTTCTTCTCTTATAGAAAATAATCATTCAAAGTCAAGATATGGAAGATTGATTTGTTTGATCAAAGAAATTATTTTTATAATTTTGATTTTATTTTTTATATTTCCTAAAAGATTATATTGAATGAAAAATATAATGATAGTGATTGATGTTGATTTGCAATTTGACTAGTTAGATTAGTATGCAGCACATGAAAATTAAACAACTATGGCCATTATTGGATGTGACTAGTAATTATGATTGAGACATTTTGAAATTTTTTTCAAAATGCAAATTTGATTTGATTCATAACATAAAGCAAACTGGACCACATCGTTAATTTGTTTTTTTCTCGGACGGTCCTAATTTTGCGTTCGAAATGTCTTTTGTGTCAAACTTTAAAAATAATCAAATATGATCGTCTATCATTGTCATATTGCACTAAAAACATATTAATTATCCATCCTCGAATTTAGTTGTAGGCAAACGAATCAAAATTACTTAAAGAAATTTTGAGCATATGAAAGTATAGTTAAGAAAATATTTAAAAAGAATTGAAAGTTATTACTTATACCAACAATGTGCTCCTTCTTTTTTGTTATTACTTATAGAACTTCAAAATTAAGCATGTTTACTGGAGAAATCCTATATTAGTTGATCTCGTGGGAATTTTTCTACGAAGCATGCGAGTGAGGACAAAACATATGTTGGAAAGGAAATTGGTCAAGCAACCAAAGATGACGTTTTCAAGTCATAGGGGAATGTTGGAGCCATCAAGTGCCGAATCTGCATTTCAAATCCTGGGTTCGAAATGTTATAATCTATACTTACCATGTGACTATAGTGATTGTGAAATAAGGTCACTCACATAATAATGCTCTCATATGATAAGACGCTTCCACTCTTTTGTGCTTACACTCTTCATTTCTCCCTTGAGCTTGCACTCACAATCAATTAATCCAATACAATAGTACTCTTACATACGAAGATCCTTTTTCCTTCATTCCCTTGCTCTCACACAACTTACAACACTATTTTCTTTGTTTCCATATCGATACTAATATTCTAACCACTTAAGCCATGCTCAGGTTAGTAAGCTCTTTTATTTTTTCCTTTTTGAATAAATAGTGGGGTAAATGAATTGAACATCTAACTTTAAAGTTGATAACACAAACACTATACCAATTGAGTGATGTTCATCTTTAGCTATGTCTAAATTAATTAAATTATATAATGAGAGATTAACAAACCCTTTTATATAGCTTTCATTCTTAGCCATCAATTTTTTACGTTAGTCTAATGGAACTTAAAACTCCTCATGAAACTAAATTGGTTAAAATATCATTTTGTATCCTATATTTTGGAGTTTGTTCAATTTTACTCTATCTACTTTCAAATGTCCAATTTTAATTCATGTACTTTCAATAATGTTAAATTTAATCGTTGCACTTTCAATATAATCTTTGTAATTTATGTACATATTTGGTTTCTAATTAGTTCATCAATCTATATATATGTAAGAATCTTCATTAAATCTTATAATATTTTTTTACACTAGGAATCAAATCATAACAAATTCTGAAGTAGAAATGACTGAATTGTTATATATTAAAGTTTCGAGAATGACAAAATTATAAATTGATAGACAAAAACTTTAACAATTGAATTCAAGGACTAAAAATAATATTTCCATCAAAGTTTTGAATGATAAAAAATGACACTCAATTATTCCAATTGCCTATGTGTCTCACTCTCTAGAATTGGAGGGAATAAAATTATTTTTCTCTTACTTACCATGTCCAATATTAGGTCTATTATTTTTCCCTTATTTACGATACTATGCCGTGAAGGCATTAGAGGATTGGAGGAGCAAGAGTTCCATTTTTCAAATATTCTAGTTTATCCACGGACATCTATACATTGTTCCTCTTTTTTTACTTTTCATTTGTATTGTTATAAAATATTCGATAATAAAAGGTTTCATCTCAAAACCAATTGACAATGAGAGATTTAATTTATCTATCTTATAACGGATGTGAGGTCTCTTGATCTTTTTAATTTCTTTTTATACCAATTGGCAATGATCGGATCCCAATTTTTTTTATTAGACTGAGTACTGGTTTGGGCTTTATGAACTCTTATACCATCTATAATTTGAGGGAATAAAATTATTTTTCTCTTATCTACCATGTGGAATGGGACCTTTTTAAATATAAAAAAACATTTTAAAATACAAAAAGTTCCAAGAGTACAATAAAAGTCATTGATTAATTGAGAAACATTTTTTGGTTATCCATCTATTACAATAATATACAATAACAAATTGTAAAAGGGCTCAATGGAATCTAACTTAATCATAATTGACATGCACTCATGTCCTCAAAGTCGAAGGCTCAATCTATCATCTCACAATTCTTGTCCTAAAATGTTTATCTTGACATTATATTATATAGACTTCATATTCAATAGAGAATTACATTTTTTTTCAATATATTTATTTGATTAATTGAGAAACATATTTTGATTATCCGTATTTTATTGTAGGTCATGGTGTTTATTTTGATACATTTCTCATCTCTTATGTTTGGAAAGAAATAATCATTAGATCAAATATTGAATAAGAACATCGTGCTTTTAGCTTAAGTAATAACCAAGCTAGTTATTTTTCTTAGTTTGATAATTGTAAGGTGAGATCAAACAATTCGTCTTTGAGATGATAATTAGTGTCTTTAATTTAATTGATAGCCAATAGTGTTCGAGATATCTACCATTTAAATTTACTTAATATGATAACCAAAGCGTTGTTACTCTTCCCTCAAATCTGCTATATTCCATGCAATGCCAAAACATATTAGGACATCAAGTGGGTCTATGGAACAAATTGATGCACTATTTTCATTCAACCCTTTGAGCAAAATGCGACAAAAGGAAAGAAAATTTGTCGACGAACTCCTATTAGGTTGCACTCTAACATAATTTGAGAGAGTTGATTTAGGGTCGATTTGGATTGACATGTTTGAAAACAAATTTTTTTTTTAATTAATTTTTAGAAACACTTATTTAAGCTCCAAGTTAATCCAAATACAAAATTTACAAATAAATTATGCTCCTTTGCTTGATATACTGTTTTGGTGCTTGTTTAACGGTGTCACGCATGAGATTAACAATAACACTCAATCAGTTCATTCTTTAAATATTCAAGCTATCCCTTCAGTCAAACTAAGCTGATATGAATATTATCAATCTGTAAGCAATTTGATCAAAACATTATTCTGAACTGATGATGGCTTATTATTTATAAACTTAATGGAAACAATCTCAGAGAAAATACAACTAGAATACAAAGAAAATGTGGAAATCTATGATACCGCCTTCTACTTCAACCTGACTGTCTCAAAAAATCTAAAACTCATACAAAGTATAGTGAAGAAATTTGAACTACAATGTTAGGCAAGTGATTTGAAGCAATTTCTTAGCCAATTTTGGAGGCAGAGTTAGCTTCATTTCACTTCAAACTGCAAGGCATATTTGAATCTGTAGAACCTCTTGAAGAAATAAGCATGTGGGAGGATTCCAATTCAGACAGAAACTTGACAATTTAAGCTCTGAGAAAGAGAGAAAGAGAGATCGAAGATTTGTTCATTAATCTGTTCGTGGTAACAAGAAACTAAAGCCCGAGTTTTCCCGAATCAGCGGTGGTGGTTCGATATCTCCGATGTCTATTTGTTCCATAGACTTCGATAAATCATCAACTGAGAATGGTATGCTGCAGTCCAAGCAACCGATAAACAAGTTAAGATTGTTCTGAAGTATTTGGTAAAACAAATCAAGTAGCAATCTACTACATAAGGTAGTGGTTCATATTTGTTTGACTCCTCTGCCTCTTAATATATGTAAGTAAGGCCCTTCAGGTTTTTTTCTCATAAAGATCGAAAAAAGTATAAATTTACTGTCCTTAAAATCCTGCTAAACAGCTAAGTTTATATATCTTTAAATCCAATACTAATGCATCTGGGTTGTAAAATAAAGGTTAAATTGCATTCTTAGACTCAATATTTTAACCTTAGTTTTAATTTAGTTCAACCATTATCATCCTTAAGCTTACCAAGCATCTTTGTCATTGGCAAGGAAGAAACAAAATTCTAGAATATCCTGTCTGTTATTTGTGGTTAAACTCGATAGTGAGTCAGTAAAAATCGAACCAATATTAAACTAAAGTACTTCTTTCAACCCATGTGACTTGCTACACCCCTGAGTTAAAGGTGAGAAAATAACTGGACAAAGAAAATTCACAAAATAGATTACCTTGAATCGTCGTCCAATAGAAATGAATTGCTAATTGCATGGTTCGAATCTTCGGTCATTAACACCCTCATATTGGATATAACCTAAACATTGAAACAAAAGATTTATGCACTTTTGCAAAGATTATATAAACAAGAGTGGTTCATACATAAATCTCTAGAGTTGAACTACAAGAGATGACACAGTGTGTAAAATCTTACATCAGGTGAAACACTATGGGTCCCATATTTGTCGTCCCAGTACATCGTACTTATACGATACAGCTGCTGTATACTTAGTACCTGTGAGTGAAGAATTTGGTTTGTTCATTAGGTGATTAACTACATACAACAGTACTTAGGTATGTGCATTGTACACCAAACGTTTAGATGCCACTTACCGGACACAGATCGTGACTTATTTCATCAAGTGTCTTCTTTGGCTTCTGATGAATGACCTATTACAGTATTAAAGCAAGAATTTAGCTTATTTTCCTGTTTTCTAATTCAAAATTTTTTTAGGGGGAGGACTTGGACATAATAGAAGGATGGGAAATACCAGAAACCCGATTGCTTGTCTAATATGCTTTAGCTCGTCCCAAGCAGAACCTGCATACTGTATTTTAATTTTATCAGTTAGTAACGGTTTAAACAAAATAAACAAGGTAAAGAAGCATATTCAAGGTACGAGGTACCTCATCGGTGGCCTTATAACACCAATGCTCTAATTCAGACAGCCCAGCTTTGACGTATTCACCATTGCTAAATGAACAACATTCTCGTCGCAATAGAAGACTGTAGAGAAAGAAAACATGTTTGCTGACTGAGAAAAGTTCTTAGTTAAGTATCTTAAGAACAAGAATGAGAGTGAATACCTGTTAAATAGTTGAACGTTGATGAAAGAAAATATTTGAATGAAGATTTGGAACCAAAATGGGTACTATTATGAAATTAGACACAGGAAGGAAAAAAAATTAAGAACATCTAAATAACCAATTACAGCTGCGTGTGCTTATGGAGTCAAATAAACAATAAAGAGAGTTTCAACTTAAGAAATCACAAGTTAATAACTGAACCATATTTGCAAAAAATATGATAAAAGACAAATTGAGAGAGGTTTTGCATACATGATTTGCTTTTAATGTGTTTAAGAAGTTTCCGAGCTCTTCACGATTCTTGCCAATGAGCAATTAAGCACGCTGGGCCTCCGTGTTAGCAACAGACGAGAAGATCACCTTCAATAAATTGCCCTTGATGTCCTTGGTGCCTTTTCCATATTACATGAATAAGGGTTAGTGATGAGAAAGAAATGAAACACAAGAAGTGAACAAGACAATCCATAAGGCATAGACTCTAATTAAACATACCTGGATGCACAATCCTAGCAATGGAGAAATTTCTTTCTTCAGATTATCTCTTATCATTCCATAAATTTTCTCTACATAGGCTGTCAGCTGCTGCTTGAAAAGCAAAGCAGGGTACTTCGCTTCAACTTGCCTTAAAGTGTCCACTCCACCACTAGTTCCACCATTGATTAAGGATAGATTGACTCCTTGTGGAGCTCCTCGGAAACTCTAGAAAAAGTTAGAGAAGAAAGACATCAGATAAATTTAAGTATGATGTTAGTTTATATACATAGAAAAACAAGGATCTGTGAATTCTTTTGTATTAACTTGAGTCATCCTCCCAAATAGTGTAGCTGATGATGATCTTCGACGTTGTGGAGCCATTCCAGCAGCACCACTTGCCTTCAGAGTACGCTGAAGCAGTAATAGAAGTGTTGAAGCGTTGGATAACCAATAGGCCAAGACGTCATTGTTATCCTGAGTCTGGAAAGGAAATTGTGTTTGTATTCATGTTAGCAGTGACTCTAAATTAAAAAAGAATGGTGGCGGATAATGTCAATCAGTTTGAACCTCAATTGCATGGCCTATAGTTTGAATTATCCTATCAAAAACACTGGTGCGCTCGACTTCGAACGACCTCCACTGAAGCAGGCACTTATAAATGATACAAGCAGCAATTGGCCTGTTTCCTGCAAAGCCAAGATGCTGTGCAATACATCTAATGAGCAATTCTTGATTCTCTTGCTGTTTCTCATTAAGTGATTTTTGAGGTTTATCCTCTACTTCTGAATCCCTTTGGTTAATAGAGGGGCTGTGTAGATCCTGATTCAGTAAATGAGATAGTAAGTTAGAAGTAATAAAAACCAAAATGGAATGAAGAATTTCTATTTATTCCTTTAAACAAATTCTGTGCTCAAGAACAGTTTTACTGACCAAAGGTGTCCTCCCTTCCCCTCCATAATGACCACTTTCAGCACCTCTCTGTCATTTGTGGCAAAAATTTCACATGTAAATATCCCCAACATCACATTATAATTATTTTTTAGTTATTAATCTATCATACAATACCAATGTCTCATAATACCTGAAGAATCGATCTAGACCGTCCTGAGAGGAGTTTATTAGGTGCCATAGACACAGCTTGTTGGCGCAAAACTTGATTCTCTGATTCCAAATTGGAAAGCTTCTCTTCTAGCCTAATCAAGAGAGTGTTCAGTTAATCAATTCATGAATGTCAAATTAATAGCTCTTACTCGGGTAAAAGACAATTGAAGTGTCCTTAAACTTATATAGAGGATCATTATAAAGACTGAAAACCAGAGCCCATAAGCTGAGTTCCCCCGAAACATTGATACATTTGTAAGAAATCTTAAACTGCAATCTGAGTGTAATTTTCATAAAGATGTTAAATATTGTCTATCTACATAAATTCAACAAAAAGTTGGAACAATTCATTTCCAGCAGGTCCCACATTATTAAATATATAGATAGAGGCAATCTAAGAAGGTGAATGACACAACTTTCCTCTATTTATTCTCACAATAGTGATATTACCTGGTCAATGACTCCTGGAGCTGATGAGCTTTCTTCTCTGTATCTTCTAACTTTTTACGTTGTTCTTCTCTAGACTGTTCTACTTCACTACATTTTTTCTCATATTCATCAGCTCTGTTTTTCTCTGTCTCCAGTGATGTCTGAGAGGTCGTAAATAAACGTATTAATCAGTGTTAAAGGCACTATCAATCATCTCGAATGGTATAAACAACAAATGACTATAATTTGTACAGCATGAACACTGTTGCTTAAAGCCAGAAATAATGACTATTTCAGTTGATTATATCAGAAGTGTTAATGCTAATTTATTACAACAGAATGTGAGAAACACATCTCATCTAGCTGAAATACCAATAGAGAGGTTTGGAAAACAAAAAGAAAAGATTGTCACCAGTGCATTATGCCAAAGCATTGACTTTCATGTACTTGCATAACCACTAATATATTGATCTCAGTATGCTAAGCTCAATTAGGGAAAGAAAAGGCTGATTTAGCTAAATTTAGTTTATATGATGAGCAAAATCCTTATTACCTTTAAGCTTTCTACTTCTGTTGTCAAAGCATCAATTTTCTTGGTATCTTCAACCAGAACTTGGGTTTCTTGTATAACGGGAGGTGCTTCTTCAACAGCCTTCTTCACAGCCTCTCGCTCCTTTACAAGCAATGAGTTAGTTTCGTCAACTTTAGCCTGCAGTTCTTGTAAAGAATTTTGTAATTTTGCTATCTCCTGAGCTTTTGCCTCTTCCAGGTCCGTCTGCATAGATGATTCAAAGCTTAGTAGGCAAAATATTTATCTCAGTACAACTATAGTTTCTGGGGTCAACCACAAAGGATGAAAAAGACTACAAGTAATTGATTTGTTACAAATTGTCTATTCTCTGAGGTCAACCAAAAAGGAAGATCAAAACTACAAGCAATTGATTGTTTCAAATTGACTGCTTCTTTTTAGATTTAGTTGGAAAGGAACTGCCTGAATGTCTTATTGGGGAGGAGTATTTTCCATAGTTTATTACCCAGTAATATGTTTTTGTATAAAACATCACCTGTGACAAATATTATCAAATTTAATGTTAAAATAGTATAAAATTACCCTTAGGCGTTTTTCTAACTGTATGCGCCAAGTAAGTTCCTCCACTTTCTTTTCCAACTTGTCCTTTGCTTCCTTAAGTGCACCAGTCTCCCTTGCAGCCTGAAAAAAAGTGCTTTTAAGTTGCCCAATATGGAAACAGAGAACAAAACACTGCAATGAACTTGGGGTTTGAAATTTTATTAATAGAGTATATGTGAAAAATGCCTACTTCTATCAAAATCAATAATCAGAGTAAGATCAGATAAGAGACTTGATACATCCTTGGTTGGTTGCCACCTTGGTATATACATCCAAGCATACAATTCAAACGATTAAATTTCAAATTATCAAATGGATATTTCCAACGATAAATTTCAAGTATATGGCTATCAAATAAAATCCAATAGAAGATAATGAATTGATCAATCCTTACCAATTTGAGTTTTCTAAGTTCCTTTCTAGCAACTTTTCCCCTCCATCTACATTGTGCAACTATTGAACCTCTCTGAAGTTTCTTATAGTATGAGGCAGCTTTGTGGCAACGCCATCGAGCCTACAATTTTACATATCAACGGGAAAATATTTAATCTAACAATAAAAGGAATAGATCGCTTGAATCAATTAAAATATAAGTAAGGAACCTGAATGATAATTGCCGCCTTTGTCTGCTTCCTAAATCTGAATTCATTCCTAGCTGCCATTGCCCTTAAACCAGTTTGCACATAAAGCACCGAGGTTTGTAGTCTTTTGTAGGCTGTTCTCGCATGAAATCTTCGAGCATTTTTCTGAATTTTCACAGCAGCTGCCTCCCTTTTCAAATTCTTGAAAAGTTTGCAAGCCAGTTTTCCTGTAATCATGGCAGTTGAATGTAATAAAAAAAACCGTAGCAACCTACTTAACAGGAAGCTTTAAAAATTCCTCAATTCGGGGTGTCCATAAAAGGAAATAGCATTAATGTTTGTTATAGAACTCATATAACGGCAAGTTACTTCAAATGCCTTACCTCTCCATCTAGATTGCACGTGTATGGTTGCCTTTCGTAATGCAATGAACTGTTTACGAGCAATATGGGTTCGTGTGCGCCGTTGAATAGTCTTTGCTGCATTACTCAATACCTCTGCTCTCCGAGCATCTAATTCAGCCATCTGACCAGCCCTCAGGAATACTTTTGTCTTACCTATCTGCAAAATGCAAGTTGGAATATATGCCTCATCTTCACCATATATGACTGCATACTTGGCAAATTTTCCATCAAGAACAAGATGTGATATTCGTAGATGTTTTGAACACATACAACCACTCCATCATTGTTGCTATCGGAAAAAATATCATAATCTTGTGATTAAATTTATATTGGTTAAAGTAATGATTGTAAAAGTTCAGGTTAGATTATTTTAGTTTTCAAAGTGATTCATTATTTAATAAAGAAGTGTTTT
Source organism: Benincasa hispida (assembly GCF_009727055.1). Taxonomy (NCBI): domain Eukaryota; kingdom Viridiplantae; phylum Streptophyta; class Magnoliopsida; order Cucurbitales; family Cucurbitaceae; genus Benincasa; species Benincasa hispida. The sequence continues at coordinate 773,952 of NW_024065007.1, forward strand.
CCACATGGAAGAAGGTGTAAAACAAGCTCAAAGGAACTTTCTGTCTTACCTGAAACCCTTTAAGTCCCTGCTTTTCTAATATCTTTTTGCATACAGTTTTTTCATCGTAGCTGCTCACCAAGAAAAAATAGGTGGTTTCAGAATGCAGAATATCGAATCCTCTAAGCAATATTGTTACAGAATGAACATCAGAGGTGTTCTCTGTTTCCCACACCACAATTTAAGAGAGTGTATGAAAGTGAGAGAGAACTGCAAAATATTCTAAACTAAGAATACTTACTTTCCTTCTAAGGATTCTTGAGCTAAAATTCCAAATCGGTTAATGAATTCAAAGAACGCACGTCGAGTAGGGTACCCCGCACAACTGATTCTGATTGCCTCTAAGACACCCTATTAAAGCATTGAAATTATTGTAAAGAGGGAAATCAAAATCCAGTTACTGGCGGAACAAAATAAGAGAGAAGAAAAGTAGTACTCACACCACAACGCAGTTGTTGCATTATATTGACATTCTCAAAGATGGCAGGTTTCAAGAGGTTGTTTGGCTTCACACATCTGATATAGTGAGGTTCTGTGGAATTTAGTGTTTCCATTAACTGTTGTAGTTGTAGCTGCAAACACAGAATCCAACACTTAAGGTTGATGTCCCTCAATACGAAAAGATATCTTAGTTTCCAATAAGGATCAAGTTAGGATGTTACATTCAGATTTAGTAACCGATTGTTAAAAAGAAATTTTATCCTAATGCCTTTTTATGTGAGGTTGGAATTTGTTGTTTGTTCTTCTTATCACAAATAGATCATTGTGATGATTGAGAGAAAATTACCTTAAAGCGAGATCCAATTGAAGAAAACTTGGAAGATTTTGCTGATTCTTCTTTTAGAGGGGGGAAAAGGCCAGCAACAAATGGACATTTGGATGCACCTAACAAATCCTGATGTTCAGGAACAACATAATCCTTGTTTTTGTCCAAAAACTGTTCGGATTGATATAAAACCTGGAAACAAATACTTAAATTGTAAGGGTAAGAATTTTCCCTGCCATGAACAAAATTACGCCTTGGAGTTGATATTACCTCTCCAGCATAATGAGCAATGGTAAAATCTGTTCGAGAAAGTTTTGGCTTTATAAACCGCTTATGTGTTTTGAAAGTCTGATAGAGCTTGTTAGCAAATGTCTCATGTGTTGACTTTGGAAACATGCTGAAAACAAATGAAAAAGGACAGTTTACATGTTAAAATTGATTGAACTACAATTGCATTGGAAGAGTTAAAGTGTTAAACAAAATACACATAAGCTACAACTTTTAGAATTGTATAATGCCACGAAATTTCCTAACATATAATGGTCAGTGTCCGTGAAAAGTGATATTTTAGTGAAAAAATCGTATTACGATAGCTTACCAAGCTTCATCAAGGAGAGCCACAATTCCACCAGGTTTCTGTCAAATAAAGATACCACAACTAACTTCAGAAAAGTATGATAATATGAATAAACAAGAATTGAGTATTAAGAATATATCAAATAGTCATAACTACAAATGGATATTTCCAACATGTGTATAGCTCAATTGATTGTACTCGACCAAGAGATTATTCGACCATTTAGAACTAGGATATGTTTGCTGTAACATTTTATGTGAGAAAGATTGGGATCTGAAAAAAGATAGGTTGGACAAAAATCAGGTTTCGTCACAAAGCACTTGTAAATTTCTCCGTTTCATGAGTTGTCTATCTGGTGTTGTGGTGTAATAACATTAGAACCGATCAAAGGTCTAATCAATATTATTGATGGACCATTTATTATGTTAATCACCTATTGCTGATCTGATATAGATTTATGAAGTCACCAATTTTAATGATATACATAAAGATACGTGTGCATCCATTTGCATACACTACCATGTTGAAAAGAAAGAAAAAGGTCACCGCAGCATTTTCATTGCCCTGAGATTCAATGTCCTATTTGGCATCATGAATGGAAAAAAAATATATATGAAAATGAAAAAAAATCATATATCTAACCTTTTCAATGAGATCTAACACATCTTGGTTGTCCACAAACTCAATATAACTCCAGTCAATCTCTTCTTTCGTGTATTCTTCTTGTTCCATTTTGAAAACGTGCTGGACACCCAAAAAAATATGTATATTAAGTTTACTAATGAAAAGAAAGTTAAGTGTTTAAATGTTGTAACGATATCTGAAAGTCACCTGATTGAAATGTTGCTGTAACTTCTCATTCGTGAAATTAATACAGAACTGCTCAAAACTGCACAGCATGATATGCTGAAATTAAGTTACAAGAATTTCCAAAAGTACAAATACAAAGCTTACATGGATATAATCACATGAACATGCACGTCAGTGAATAATACATGACCATGATAAATAAAAAGTAATATGGTCGTATGTATGGATAAAACTCACACGAAGGATCAAGGCGTCGCATGAAAAGAGCTGGTTGGAGGACATTTAATGTGAATAAAATTTCACTGTAATGCTAAGTTTACAAGAAGAAAACTAAGCTAATAATGGAACTCTAATAAAACTCATGTTATCCACCCCATCAACCAGTAGCCTCTAATGCTTACATGTGTTTCTATGTTTGTTTGTTTTTCTTTATCTCTTTGATTTTGATACACGGGTCGATTGGAACACTTGAATCAATATCCATATTTAATCATTATTCCTTACCTGTTAGCTTTGAAGCTTTCAAAACCATAGATATCAAGGACCCCAATCAGGGACTTGGAATTAGGATCTTGTCCAATTGAGACATTAATTTTATCAACCAGCCTGCATATGGGAGATAAAATACATTTAGACTCCGTATGACATTTAGTGTTTCTTTCTAGTTTCAATCTTGTATAGTAGTTTCAGGGTGTAGTTCAATTATTAGGCATAAAAGTGGATGGTATCTTTTATAAGCTGCGAACTTACCAGTCAAATAGTCGAGAATATATAGTTTTAGCCAAACCATCACGGCTAACGGCTGCACTTTGAGGATCCAAGCTACGTTTTATCACTTCTTCAGGGGTGATCATGACACGCTTACATAATGCATCTTCAAGGCCGGCATTATCACACCTGAAAAAAGCGTGGTTAGACAAATACCGCTAATATAAAAAGATGTAAACATATGAAGCCCCATTCTAAAGCAGGATAAGTACATGAGAAGCTCTGAAGTCATTTTAAGATGGAACTTGGCCTTGTCATCTTTTGGAACTGATGAATCAACTTCTTTTCCTTTAGCAAATTCAATGTTTCCAAGATGAAGAATTGCAGCAACAACCCTGAAGATTGCTTCCTGACAGAGTAAAGAGAGAGGAGAGGAAAGACATAAGAAGATGACTAACTATGCTCAAAATTAGGAAATATTTACAAGCTTCAGAAGATACCATACCTGCTCCTTAGCACTTATTCCAACAACATCCATAGCTCTTCTAGTGGCAAGATAGTCATGAGCATCACTTACATCAACCAGCTCATAGCAATTTGATTGATTTAGATAATGAAATGACCTGGGATTTCCCAGCTTGAATTTTTCAATTTCCTGTTATATCATAAACAATCTGATTCACAAACCAGGACTATGCCAATTCACATGAGACATGTCCTAAATAATTTAACATTCTTAGTTAGTTAGTGGGGTGAAAGAAACTGCTGAATACCTCCTGAGGTGCAGCACAAAGTAGGTAAAAGCAATGATAATTGCGCTCAGGATCAGAAACTTGGCAAACCCGAGATCTCTCGAGGAGGTAAGTTCGGATAGCTGCTCCTGAGATTCTTCCATGCTTGTCAAACTGGATTTCAACAAATTTACCAAAGCGACTGTATGGAGAAAATAATTATCAGGAACAATTTGAGAAATGAAAATTTGCTGCTTTTATTAGTTTCTAGAAATAAATATACTTTGCACTGCAAGGGGAAAAGAATTTTCTGCCTTCTTTGAATGTGGAAAGGTTTTTTTAGGATGCGTTTAGAAAGGAAACAAAATCTGATTGAAATACTTTTTTAAGATCTTTCAAAAGCATATTTTTTGTGTGTTAACTAAACACTGCCATTTTTTAGAAAAACACTTTCATCCTCCACAAAGTTTACCTGGAATTGTTATTTCTGACAGTTTTAGCATTTCCAAAAGCTTCAAGCACTGGATTTGACTGCAAATAAAGTCAAAGGGAGAAAATACAATGAGATTTGAATCAGAAGTAAACTACACATGATTTGAGGGAAGAAAACATAGCTTAAAATGTGTCTAGCTGTCCTGGAGAAAATAGTGGTTCTATATTGAAGTTCTAATTTATCATACCTCAAGAACTTGTTGCTCAACTGTTCGTCCTTCAGTGGCCGCCCGGCCACCTAAAAATGCAAGGTACCTCATAAGCATTTTTGTGGTTTCAGTTTTCCCTGCTCCACTTTCACCACTGACCAGAATTGAATTGCTTTTACCCTCATTAATCATCGCCCTGTTTTAGTATAAATGTTAATTGTCAATATGCAGAATTTCTTCAAGAATAAGTGAATAACATGTTGAAATTTAACCTGTAGGCAACATCAGCAACAGCAAAAACATGAGGACTCAGTTCTCCAAATGGTGCTCCTTTGTATTGTTGCATCATGTGACCATCATAAAGATGAGGCAATCTTTGGAATGGATTAATTGCAATAAGAATATTGCCAGTGTATGTCTGCAATAAGAAGGAATATTATAAGATGTGATTTTTTTTTCTTCAACAGAGTGACGGTTTCAATATGAAGGGTGAAAATGTACATAGATTTCATTGAGTTCGTATCGAATTTTTAGATTTTGTAAAACTCCTGGCTCGTGCAAGTAAGATAGCTTTGTCATGTCATCAACGCCACCAGCTGGAGCCTCCACATCTTTGGGGTATATTTTGGATAATTTTGCCACAACCTAAGATGCCAAATAGCACACACAAATCAATATTTGTTGAGATGTATGGTGAAGCAGCGTTTCTAAGAGAGGCCAAAAGATACATCTGAGTCAAAAGAATTGTAATTTAATTGTAGCTATATTGAGAAAATACAAGGATTCTTAACACAAACTATTCAGGATTATCATAAATGTAATGAACAAATTAAATGACCATCAAAACAGTAACTTATTTTTTATCATCAACTTAACTTCTAACTGCTGGATCTCAGCTTCCTTTAATGGTAATATGAAAAGAACAAAAAGAGAAAATAAAGAAAAGATTTTTGACTACTTTTTTTCCATTGCTGGCTTCGATCTCAGCTTCCTGCCCTGTAATCTTGGACACCTGTCCATCAAGCCATGCAACTTCTGGATCTTCAATCCAGACATGAGAGCCTACAATAATGTTAACTGGAGTACCCTGCATATATTGAAAATAAAAGATTAATTCAGAAATTATCACATTTGCACTATTTTTTAAAAGAAATAATAGTTTAAAATTAGACACATTTATGAAAAGTATATACACTCCAATCAAGAAGCTAACAGAAATTATGAAAAGTGGCATTCAGGGATTATTTTGAAACTGTAACTTCTTTCCAAAGTAAAATAACATCGCTTATTACAATTCTACTTCCCATACAAGGGAGTCTAGCACGAACTCAATTGTTCCTTAAGTTCTCTACATGTTCCATTTCCATGGAAGCAGTATTTGTTTGAACTTTCTTCTAACTGGAATCCTAAAGAACATCCCAAGAAATAAATATTTACTAGGAAACCTATATGACAGGCAGCATCCATACTACCGCAAAATCTTGACCCTTCGATGAAAAGGTCCAGTTATTAGGGGATATTGATTGACTTTGCACCTGTTGATGCTCATCCCTCCACCCCATCATAAGCCTTAGATTTACATTCTAACATTTCATGATATGACAGAATACATAAAAGAATCATCGGCTATCATTACATAAATAGACAATGGCTTCTAAAACTTCCACTCACTTCCCACAATTTTTTTTTATCACACATTATTTTCAAGGTCCATTTGAAGATTATGAACAGAAATCAATTAAAAGTCATTTGCAGCTAGCAATCTAATCAGCAGCATCAAATCACAATAGAATAAATTATTCTGTGATTGTTTAGCCCCTTTGATCTAGCAAATAAATATTACAGCCAGACATTACATATAAACCAGAACTGTTTTTGTGTGGTTCAATCAAGATATATGATGGTAGTACACCAACCATTTCTGATGCTGTAATCTGAAGTTTGTTGGCGATTGGGTACTTTCTTCAAACACTTCAGCTGCCTAATTCATACACCATACCAAATACACAACGGCTAAAGAAAACTTCACCTTGATCAAAACAAGAATGACCAAAATGACCCATTTGTCAAAAATCATGGCTAAATTCACATGAGAAATCAGAAAATCAAAGAAAATGAAAGATGGGTCGGAGTGTAATGAAACAAAATGCAGAAAAGAGACATTGGGGAGAAGAAATGGTTGAGGAAAATGAAGGAAAAGAAGGTATTGTGATGTGAAAAAGTAAAAAAATGTGTGCTTTAGAGAGAGAGAGGTAGTGAATGTGGATCGGATGGAATGTGGGAGTGACATTGTTCAGAAAGACCGGTAAGTTCGGTAATTCCGTTAATTGCGCGCCAATTTGTGGTTACCAAGTCTTTCTTTTCTCTCGCTCTCAACAGAAATGATTTTATATGTCACAGCAGAGCGGGGTGTGCCAAATGCTACACTGACTTGCCATAAATCAACCCTTCATCCTCACCCTACGATTCAAATTATATTTATATTATAATTTCTCAAAAAATGTCACACGTAAAGTTTAAAAATTTTATTGTTTTTGTCCTCGTTGAATGATTGTAACACCTCAAGCTCAGGATTCGAGTCATGATTCGAAATTCGAATTTAACAAGCTATCCTAGTTTTACTATACGACCAAGTCGTAGGGATGCACGGAAATGCAGGGACTAATGCCAAATTCGAATTCTGAATTCCGATTTTTTTACATTATAATTATAGTTTCTCATGTCACTCGTAAATTTAAATTTTTTTTTATAATCATCACATTTAAATTATAATTTATTAGATGTCTCCGTTTGGTAACCATTTCGTAATCATTTCGTTTTTTGTTTTTAATTTTTAAAAATTGAGCTTATTTCTTTCTATTTTCTATGATGATTTACATCTTTATTTTACATATGGGAAAAATTATTAGTCAAATTCTAAAAATAAAAATAAATTTTCAAAAGCCTACTTTTTTTTTTAATTTTTAAATTTTGGCTCGGTTTAAAAAAAAAAAAGTGGGTAAAATGTAGATAGATTTATCAACGATTTAGAAAACAGAATTGAATCGGTTTTATTTTATTTAGAACCAAACTGTCAAAGAGGCTAAGGAAAAAATTTGTCAAAATTAAATAATATGTTAATATCTAATATATTTTAGTCTCGTTCAAATTTCATACAATCTCCCTCATATATTCAACCTAGTCAAATCTCATTCAAACTTCAAATATATATTTTCTTTTAATTTATCTAATATACATTAGTTTTTTAAAAAAAGAATTATACATTGATTCATTTAGTATTTATTATATCAAGATTTCAATTTCAACCTTTCGTGTTTTCATTTCTTTTTCTTCTTTATATTTAATATATCAATTATGTTCAAATAATAGTCAATACAAACATAGTACAACATAAGTTTGTACCCTTGATCAAGTGGATAGAAGTTTGGATTTCTCACCCTACATATTGTCGATAGACTTATTGTTGCACTTTTATTGCATTAATGGTATTACTAGAATAAGATACCTAAGATTATCCATATACTATGGACTCTTTAGCCTATTACTCAAACCATGAACCTGAATACGAAAATTATATGTTGTCAAAATTACACTAATAATCTTAAAATTTCCATCCATCACGTACAAATTGCAACTAAAGATAATTAAATAATAATAAAACATTCATTACAAAGATTAGAGCATAAATCCCATAGCTCATCTATTGTAATAAAAGGAAAAAAAAAAAATAATGATGGTGTTACAATGTTGATATAAAGGTCTTTTTTAAAGTTCAGGTATTCAATTGTTTTTCCTGCAATTCTATGGCCCACGTCTCATACTCGGAGATCTCAGACATAGTTGATTTAGCTAGAAAACAATCCGTTTTTTTTCCAAAACTTTATGAAATTAATGGGAATGTTAGTCCCATGTCTATTGTTTGCACATTCATATGTTAGTTCATTCTCCTTGAACGTCGAGAATCGGATTAGAGAAATTGCAATAAAGCATAAAACAAGAAGCAAGTAGAAACCGACTTGTTTATATATGGCTTTTTAAAACAACGAACTTAAAAAACGAGTTAACAGAAGTAATGAAGAAAAAGAAATTTAGAAAATAAGCATAATTCTTAAGAACTTGAAACTAAAACAAAAAATGGCCAATAGAATAATGGAGAAAGGGAAGGATCATCATCAACTAACAAAAAAGGACAACCTCCTAACCATCATTAACAATAGTAGAAAATGGTAACAGAACAAGCATCTCAAAGTAGCTGCTTAACTGTGTTTGGGGAGATGAGGAAAGGGGAATGGGGCCAAATCTTTTGAAAGTAAGGCACTACTTTACAAAAATCCCATGGAACAGGAACAACATCATAATGATAGGGAATCACTTCCAATGTTTTGCTTCTGATGTTACATTGGTAGATGTTTGAACCCAACCTAATGAAAACAGAGTCGGAGTTTCGACCAACGAATGATAGTATTTGAGATTCTTTAGAGCGAATACCTGAATTTGGGTTCTGCTTCCACATATCTTTGTAGCTTAATTTGTGTAGTAACTTCCACCGGTACTCGCAATGAGCACCCATGGTGTACGGTGATGAGGAGTCATCTTGTTCCTTGTACAGAACCCACGTCTCCAAACCAAGCTTCCCACTTTGACCATACTGCAAAAGCCCATCGGATGACACTCCTAAAATGGAGTCCTCATAGTCATGAGTCAGCTGACCGACCGGTAGCTTGATTGAAATTATGCGCCTTTCTCCAAATCCGGGATCATAAATGGCTAAACTTCGATATGTTCCAAACCAGTGGATAACTCCATTAATCACAGTACCTACTGTCCACGGGCTCAAAGCAAAATCTGAAGAACAGACAAGAGTAGATTGCTTCCACGTCCAAGTCCGTGAGGAGAAAGTCTCTATGGAGATGGTGTTAATTACATCAACTCTGCATTCACAGTTTGCCCGAACAACTCTATATACTATATCTCCGCCACCTTCGCCAGGGTCTTCTGTCATGAATGCAGTACAAAGATATTTGTAGTGCTTTTGAGGTTGAGGAAGTTGGCATCGGTACTTAGTGACGGAATCCCAGACATAATAATGTTTAGGGTGCCGGCCACAGAGAAGAAGCCCATCAGAGTAGTCAATAAAATAGCCAAGTTTCCTTAAGATTCCAGATGAAATTAAATCATCACTCTCTTGACAAGTTGAAAGTAGAGGTAGAGCAGGCTCATACCGAGGGCGCCTCACCCCATCTTGTGGTCTGTCAATGTAAAGAAAATTGCATACAAAAAACCCAAAAAGACGAGTGTGTGCACCCCATTGCTTTTCATAACTACGACGAAAAGAAAAATTACAAATCAAGTACAGCCATCTTTTGGACACAAGAATAAATTTGAAAACAGATTTCTCTGGCAAACGAAGGAGGATTTCAGTGAGGATGTCATCACATGCCAAAGCTGAATGAACACTATTGCTAACCATTTTCTTCCCTCGTCTGGGGAAGCATTCTGACGAGTGCAGATTTCCAGTATCACCTAAACAAATTAATTTGCTCACAAGTTAAGATGCACTGCATTTTGCATACAACTAACTATCACATGCAACTAGTTACACCAGAATGTAAAAGTTCACAAATAAATAAACGACGAAAAGACAAAGTACATATGAAGATGACAACAAGTACTATATTGCACATAATGAGAATCAAGATGAGGACTGAGTATGAAAATCGAGTTTTTATGGATAGCTAAGTACGAAAAACAATAAAGAAGCCTTAATCAAGTCAGCAACTGATTACTCTCTTTAAGACTTATATCTTAACTGGAATGCATTTATATTCCCTCTGTAATTTTTTTTCCTTTTTAATGCTTTTAATGCTTTCTTTTTCATTCATTGTGGAGTTAGTATCTTTTGAGCATCAGCCTCTTATCGTTACGTTGATGAAAAGTTTCGCTTATTGTTAAAAAGAATTATAATAAAGTTAGCAACTGATTATGTAATTCTCATATATGAGCTCAAGTTGTTATAACACGACATACAGATGGACAAAAAAGAAAAGAAAAAACTGCTTAATGAAACTTCATGAATGGAAATCAATCACAAACATAATTTTTTCTAAAAAAGAAAAAAAAAAATGTGGCATTGACAATATTCTTTGATATTATGACCAAAATAATTGATTTGATGGCAATGTTTAATGGGAGTATGCTTCCTGATCATTATAAAAGAACTCTCTTAACTTGCTTAAATATAATGCAAGATATTAGTACCGGGCTATGAATAGCAGCAAGTGAAATATAGTTTCAAGAGACAGGTTAAAGATTTAAAGCATTTAGTAACCACCAAAATTTCATTCCAAGATTATGTTGGCATCATGAATCCAATCATTTAGTATCAAGAGTTTCAGATGTATCTTTATCCAAAATTTATGAGTTATCAAATTCAAACACCAAATCAAACACTATAACCGAATAGAACAACTAAATTTTTATCAACAAATGTAAAGGATGATACTGTATCAAGCCATGTGATTAGACTAGACCAAAGGATCTTCAGTAACAAACATAAAAGGATAAAATACAAAGTTGAGCCCTTGGACAGAGTTAGCATCCACTCGAGCAAAGATCCTGCTTCCTAATAGAAGTCAGGGTAGCTTCATGAAAGTTCTCTCTTTGTTATCTTTTATCTCTATTTCTTAAGTAGTACTACTCCATTTTACGAGTTAATCAACTTGACATTTCTTACTCTTGTCAAAGAGAAGGGCTAAAGGATATGCATAAACTTCACCCAGGCATAATAAAATGGCTATCAAAGAGAAGGGTCCAAGTTTCCAACATTCAAGGTTCAATCCCCAAATTTAGAACTTAATTACTATGTATTAAAACCTTGTCTCCAAACCAGACACCTCAATTATTAAGAAAAATCACCAAAAGAAAAACTAATAGTTAAAGCTCACATAGAATGCAATCTTTTGAACTAGTTTGTTGCCAACACCAAGTTCAGGATCCTCAATCAAAAATTTCAAACGGATTTATACAGTTCAGTACGTCAGATGAAATTCTACATCAGAATTTGAAACTAGCCATGCTACACTAAAAATGGCATAATAATTTTCAGCCCAAAACAGAGTGGACATGCAACAATAATAGCCCATAAATCGTGCAAAAATTTATGTGAATATATCATCACAGACCCATAAGACTTCAACCTGAGAATCACATTAAGAAGATCCAGAATAAAAAAATCGACAAACGGATGAAAATTAAACATAAAAACAACCCAAATCGTTCCTATCACTCTCTTTGTTCTATTTCTTCGTATGAACTTAAAATTAGAGCCACAAGAAATCATAGAAAGCAAAGATGAACACAACTTATCAAAACCCATCTGTGTTCTACAACAACAAACCAAAAAACCTCCGAAGAAAGCGCAATGAAAAGAGGAAAGAGAGAAAGAACGATCGCAGTTGTTTAAGTGAGGAAGAAATTTATAGATACCGATTGTGAAAGCCATCATTTTCGTACCTGACGGCCAATTGCTTGCAGAAGCAGAACCCGCAAGGGGAGAATTTTTCGCGTTAACCATGGTTTACAATGGAAGGAAATATTTGGCCAAAAATATAAATTACCTAAACAAAGGGGAAATTGCATAATATGTTCTTTTTTTTCCCCCTTTTTGAAAGAATTGCAAAATATGTCTATATAATAATAATTTGCTTTATATTTAGATTAAGTTTATGCCCATGTCCCATTTTGCTTGAAAGTTAAAATCTTGGTCGGTTTTTTTCTAAAATAGTTTAAGAAAAGATTGGAAAAAAATTGTGATGAATCGGAACCTACCGTAGTTCTGATGATGTCTAAGTTAGTAGTTTGGTTTCATGCCATTAACAACTCGTTTGATAATATTTTCATTTTTTATTTTTTATTTTTCGTTTTTTGTTTCTTATTGTTTGTTTCCTCTTTTTCTAAAATAAAAAATATGATTATGTTTAATAACTATTAAGTTTCTTAAAATAAGAAATAAAAACATAAACTTGTTTGATAACTATTCTTTTTTCTCGTTTTTTATATTTTTTTTCTTTACATTTTCTTTTCATATTTTATAGTTTAAATATAATCTAATTATATAAAATAAAAAATATATAGTCATTACAATATAAAAAATTTAAATTTTCAAATACACATAAGTCTCGATGTAAGATTAATAACAATAATACAATTGTTTTTATCATTCATATGTTCTCATTCAAGTCATTTCTTTCAAATTTTAAATGATGTAGACTCAAATCTAACTCAATTATATTATTATGTAAATGTTGTGGTTGTAAAAATATTAAAATGAACCTAAATGAATATTATAGTAAACAAAATTTATATAATGTAAAATTATAATTGGTGTCATATGTAAGAAAAAAAAAATTAAAAATACATATAAAAATTCATATTACAAAATTTAAAAATATTTATATATACACATTGAAAAAGAAAAATTATTTTAAATGACAAAACTGCTGAAAATATTTACAAATAATAACAAAATATCACATTTATCTGCAATAGACTACTATTTGTATTTATCAAGATATAGATAGATACAAATATTAGTCTATCATGGTCTATTGTAGATAGACAGTGAAATTTTGTTATATTTGTAAATATTTTGGTTCATTTTCTTATATCTGAAAAACAACTCTATTGAAAATTTGAAATTTGGAAATCAAAATAATATATAAATCTAAATATTTGAAAATCAAAATTAAATTTGCTATATTTGTAAATATTTTGATTCATTTTCCTATATTTGAAAATAACTCTATTGAAAATTTGAAAATTGGAAATCAAAATAATATATAAATTTAAATATTTAAAAATTTAAAATTAAATTAACATATAGATATAAAAAAGAAAAAAGAAAATAAATACAAATAAAAGAAAGAAATAATTATAAAAAATACAAAAAAAATATATAGAGAGAGAAAAATGAAATAAAAAGAAAGAAAGAAAAATAAAATAAAATAAGTCTCACACATGAGATTTGATTCCAATACCATGAAGTTAAGTAGTAATTTGGACAAGTTTACTTGTTAAACAACTTTAAATAAAATAGAAACGAAGCAGGAGAAATTACCTTTTTAGTCCTCAATTTTGATCCCATTTTTAGGAACATTTTTCAAATTTTAAGAACAAGAAACATGAATGATTATCAAACAGATCAGTTTATTAAAAATGAGAAACATAAACAGAAAACAGGAACGTTATCAAATAGACACTAAATTTTCGTTGACATCTCGATATTTCTATTGATATTTTCATATTTGTACAAATTCAATATTGATATAAAAGGATAAATTAATATTCCGTAGAAAACTCCAAAAAAAACTCAAAATAAGCAACAAAATGTTACTAATGAAAATATCGTATAAAAAAAATATATGTTAACTTATTTAAAAATTAGTTAAAATCACTTTTGGTTCCTGAACTTTCTTAAAAGTGACAATTTAGTTCCTGAATTTTGGTTGGTACTGATTTAGTCCATATATTTTTAATTTTGTAACAATTTAGTCTCTAAATTTTAGTATATAACAATTTAGTCATTGTACTTTCAAAATTGTAACAATTTAGTTCTTCACGTAAAAAAAATCCATCAAAATTAGATGTCAATTTTTAATATTTTATGATGTAGACTTTAATTTTACAAAAATATTAAGTTTTTAATTAGTTAAACATTTTATTTATGCATGAAATTTCATTAAGCCTTATCATTATCTTATAACTAAATTGTTACACAATAAAGTTACTAAATTGTTACACAATAAAGTTACTAAATTGGTACAAAATTTAAAGTATATAGGGACTGAATCATTACAAATCAAAGTAAGGACGAAATTATTACTTTTATGAAAGTTTAGAGAGTAAAAGTGATTTTTAACCCAAAAAAGTTTATAAAATTTTTATTGTTTGTTATATTTTCATTAAGATTTGTATTGAAATGATTTAAAATTTTGATATCATCTGAGCAAGGGTAATGTTGGGTCTTTGTAAGCCTGAGGTGAGATTTGTTATTTATGAAGAATTTGATGGTGACAATAATGTTACTTGCTTAGTTTGTAATTGAACTCATATCGTGTTGAAAATGCCCATGGATGATGTATGCTTCGAGTGTTGAGTCCTAGGTCATTCACTATCGAGGTGTATTGCACGTGTTCTAGTCAAGTTTGGGGCGACCTCAGTAGGGTGTGGACAATCCGCCACATGACTTTACCTTTAGATTTCTTGTATAATGGTGTGCTTTTCCCATTCTAAGGTTCCAAGTAGTGGTCTTTGTCTAGAAATCAACTCTCGTTCACCCCCTTCAAATGGCCTAGCTACAATAATTTAATATTGAAAATCGGGGTAGAATTGTGAAGTTGGTATGTAGTGTTGCGACATTATCTAGCTTGGGCCTCGACTCTCTTTCCTTTCCTTCTTCATACCAAAATCTTAAATTTTCATTTGATTGATCGAATCCTACCAAATCAATAAAAGAAAAGCAACAAAGAACACAATTGTTGAACAAAACTAACTAAATCCTAAGCCATAACATTTTTCACTGCTTTTCACTTGCATAATAATTCATTTTGGTATTTTCATTTTAAATTAATAGAGTAAATGCATGAATGATTCCTAAAGAAACTTCTGAAAAAGAGTCTATTTGATTCATTTATAAATAAATTTAGGAGTTTAGTTGATATAATTAAAAATTTTACATGAGATTTTTCTAAATGAAACGTAATAAAGGGTGTAAATTGATATACTTACAAAAACTTAGGTTTCAAATTCATATAACTCCTAAAGTTGAGGGGTATAAATTTATATTTTTCTAAAAGAAATTGTCATTTTAGAGAAGCTAAGTGACTAAAATTTAATTGGTCAAAGCAACCATAGCTCGGCTAGCATATGGATGTGTTCGCGAACAAGAATAGATATATGATTCGAAATCTCTTATAGGGGTGTACATAGTCCGGGTTGGGCCGGGTTGGAAGATTTTTGTGGACCAACCCAAAAATTCGGATTGGTTAATAATGAACCCTATTAGTTCTTTTTTGGAAGGTTACAACCCAACCCAACCCAAAATTGTTGGACCGGGTTGGGTCACCGGTTCTGTTTTTTTTTTATAATTTTAATTTGACTGTTTTTTTTAACTTATATATATCTATATTCGGGTCGGGTCGGGTCGGGTTGATCCGATCCTGAAATGGGGTAACCAAGACCCAACCCGAATTTAATATTTTTTAACATTTTTAACCCAACCCAACCCAACCCAAAATAAAATCTAATCCAACCTAACCCTTACGGTTTAGGTTGGGTAGTCTGGGTTGGTCGAGTTACCGGGTTTTTTGAACACCCCTAATCTCTTACCCCTTATCATACTAAAAAAGAGTCATTGAAAATTATCATATAATCATTTTGTTATTTTCACTTCATCATTCGGTTAAAGAATCTCAAGAACTATTTAGGACATTTTCTATTGTTTTTATTCTTTTGGGAAATAGGACATTTTTTTTTTTTTTTGGAATTTCAAGAACTAAAAGTCTATTTTGAAAAATTTGATCTTTAAAAACCAAAAACATATTTTTTTGTTGTGAAATTGAGGAGCACAACGGAGCACAACGGATATAGAGAAAATGATAATATAATAATATATATTTAAATATAATAAATATAATATAATATAATATAATAATAAACTAAAACTATAAAAATTGGGTAATATGGAAATTTAAGTGGAATTTTGAAGTGGATTAACCCACCAATGTGTATGAATTTAAGATGCACCAAATGCCACTATTTATGACAAAGTGGCAAGTAGGATGTGGTCTTACATGGACACCAAATATGAATAACTACAAGACACATGGACAACATGAAGCTTTTAGGACACTAAGCAATGGTCATCTATTTATTATTATAATATTTATAGTGTACCCCCTTAGATGTCTATATATATGAAATATGCCTTGTTAAAACCTTACAAGGAAAAACCCAATGAAAAAAACCATAGGGGTGGAAAAAGAGTACATATTTCATTTAATATATACTTTTAAAAGAATACAATATATTTACTCCCCCTCATGAAAACACCGCTTAAGATCTCCGAGTTACCGCATTCCAATGTTGTGCACCAATTTTTCAAAACTTGTGGTTCGCAATGCCTTTGTAAATAAGTTTATCTGGTTATCCTTCAAACAAAATTGTTGTATAGTGATGTTGCAATTTTCTTAAAGATCATGAGTGAAGAAAAGTTTTGATGAAATATGCTTTGTTCTATCTCATTTCATATATCCTTCTTTGATTTGGTTTATGCAAGTTGTGTTGTCTCCATATAATATTGTTGGAAACTTTTTATTAGAAGACAAGTCACATGTTTCACGAACGTGCTAAGTCATTGATTTTAGCCATACACATTCTCGACTAGCCTCGTAAATTAAAAGAATTTCAGCATGATTTGTGGAATTGGTCGTTATGGTCTATTTCACCGATTGCCATGATATAACAGTTCCTCCACATATGAACAGATAACCTATTTGAGATCTAGCTTTACGTGGATCAGATAAATATCCAGATTCTACATAACCAGCTAGGTCAATTTTTTATTTATTTGAATAAAATAAACTCATATCAATTGTTTCTCGTATATGCTTAATTCCGTTCTAATATCTTTTTGTAAGAGAAGAACTATATCTAACTAATAAATTTACTGAAAATGCAATATCTGGTCTTATATTATTAACAAGATACATAAGTGCACCAACTGTACTAAGATATGGTACTTAAGGACCAATGAGTTCTACATTATCGTCTCAAGGTCGAAATATATTTTTCTTTATATCCAATGAACAAATTCCCATTGGAATATTTAATAGATGTGCCTTGTTCATATAAAATCAATTTTTTCTGTATAAGTTGACTAATGAATAAACATCCCATTTGCTAAATGCTCAATTTACAAACCAAGACAAAATTTTATTTTTTTCGAGATCTTTCATCTCAGATTCATTCTTAAGGTATTCTATTGCGTTTGAAAACTCTTCAGGAGTTCCAATTATATTCAAATCATCAACGTATATAGTTATAATAGTAAATCCTGTTTGTGATTTATTTATAAAAATACACAGACATATTAGATTATTTTGATATCCTTCTTTTAATAAATAATCACTTAAGGCGATTGTACCTCATCCCTTCTGATTGTTTCAATCCATATAGTGATCTTTGTAACTTCATTGAATAAAATTCTCGAGAATTTGATGTATATGTTTAAGTACCTTAAATCCTTCTAGGATTCTCATATAAATATCATTATCAAGAGAGCCATATAAATATGTCGTGACTACATCCATAAGATGCATATTCAGACTTTCATACACAGTTAGGTCAATTAAATATCTTAGTGTAATTGCATCCACCACTAGAGAATATGTCTCCTCATACTAGGTCTTTGTGAAAAACCTAGTGTAACTAGTCTTTCTTTGTATCATATGACCTCATTATTTTCATTTCTTTTTCTCACAAATACTCATTTGTATCCCACAAATTTGACACCTTCTGATGTTCGGACTACTGATCCAAAAACTTGTCGTTTTGAAAGTGAGTTTAATTCTGCCTCAATTACTTCTTTTCGCCGAAACTAATCTTTTCTATGTCGACATTCTTCAATAGATTTTGGTTCAGGATCCTCATTTTCAGATATAATATCAAGAGCAACATTATACGAAAAGATGTTGTCAATAACTACATTAGTTCGATCCATCTTTTTCCTGTCATGACATAGTTGATTGAAATCTCATTATTTCTCTAGGTATTTCACCTTCCTCACTTGTCATGTCGAGGATTTCTTCATGGGTATTTACATCCTCAACCAGGTCTTTTTTATTATTAATTATTTTTCATTTTTGAGGATTTTTATCTTTGGAACCCACTGGTCTATCACATTTCTGGCGTGTTCCAGACTCATTAACGACAACTTATTATGTTGGGATATCAATTTTTTATAGGAACATTTGCAACTAGTATATGTAACTTAGTGCTTTCTTTGAATCTATAAACACATCCTGGTAATTGATTTCCTATATTTTACAAATGAATTAATTTTCTTGAACCTTCAAGATCAAATTGATCATACGTGGATCTAAATAAACATAACGATGCATTCCATGTAATTTCTTTATTCAATTTCTTAATTCCTCTCCTTAATGGTTTGAAATCTGTATCATTAAAATGACAATTAGCAAATGTGCAGTAATATATCTCTCGTCAGAGGTTCAAGATATTAAATATTGATGGGACAATCATATCCAATATATATTCCTAACATCTTTTAAGGAGCCCATGCTTAGTGGCATTGTTATGAAGTAATTGGAACATATATTGCACATCCAAAATTCTCAAATGGAAAATATTTGGCTCATGAACCATAAGCTAATTGTAATGGCGAGTACTTAGTGATAAGTTACTGGCTTAATGCATACAAGTGACGCTGACATGTCCCCATATAGATAAAGAAGGCTTTAACTTTCTCATAAAGTAATAGTTTTATAATTAATTGCAAATGTTTTATAAATGATTCTGCTAATCATTTGTGTATGAACATGAGCTACAGAATGTTCAACACTTTATCCCAATTGACAAGCAATAATTATCAAAAAGCTTAGGATGTAAATTCACCAGTATTATCAAGATGGATAGTTTTAATGTATAATCAGAAATTGTACTTCTTAACTTAATTTTTTGAGCAAGTAATCTGTAAATGCAAGATTTTGGCTTCATAATAAGCACACAATGTGACTCATCTACTGGATGCATTTTTATTCCATAAAATATCTAAATGGTCCACTTGGTGAGTTAATAGGATCCACATATATTCACCATGAATTCGTTCTAAAAATACAGATGATTAAGTTCCCACTTTAGTTGGTGATGGTCTAATTATTAATTTTCCTTGAGGACAAGCATCAATGATAATTCATTAGATTGAGGAAATCTCCTGGCTATTCATTGGGTGTCCACTTGAGTTGTCAATAATTCTTTCTCATCATTATAGACCCTAATATGACCCAATCTAATCATGTCAAATAGCAAATATATCTGAATTCATGAACTTCAGGTTTCATTGTTGCATATGTTTCTATTACTCGTATGAGTATATACAATCTAGAAATAAAGTAGGTAACTTTTCCAATATACGTTCTATTTGAACAGTAGAGATAATATATAGATATTCCACATTATTCTTATTATCCAGTATTAATATGATGACATTGCATTGTATATCTTTAAAACTTAGAAAGATTTCTCTTTGATTTAACTAAAGAACAATGCATTGTCAATTGTAAATTTTGTTCCTCTAGGCAAAATAATATTTGTTTTTTTCCAAAACCTTCGATCAAGTTTGCATAACCTATATTTGTATTTACTTTTCTCTTTCAACATTGTCAATTTGAAAAAGTTTTTTTATTTGTAAGTATTGTGAGTGTAGTTACACTGTTCTGCTAGACATAGATTTTCTTTGCTCATTTTTAAACCCCCGAACATATGAAAATATCCATATTTCTTCATTAAAAGAAAATAATTTACAATAAGAAAATAAACCTTAAAATATAACAAAAGTTACTAAAAAATATGAAGATAAGATAAAGTAAAAACAACATTGAGTCTAGATATTCTCAAAGTCAAAAGAAACACTTTTCATTAACTATTCCCATCTTCTCTTCGGGAGAACTTAAAAAGTCAGCCACATCCAAATTTTCAACATGGATGGGGGTCACAATATATCATTATCCTGGTAATGGCAAATTTACTTCCACATTTTTCTCCTTTTTCCTTCAGGGAGGCTTGATAGAGGTCAACTAAGTGTTTTTGACGGTATGACAGGTATGTGAACAATGGTCAGTCATTCCGCATCGGAAAACATTTAATTCTCAACACTCCTTTTGAACTCTATCTCTATAGAGCTTTTCCTTTGTTGATCAATCATTTTGTGTGGTTTTTTGAAAAATTTGAATGATAGAAAGCAACACACGAAGTAATAATTATTTCTTCCTCTACGCACGATGCTACGACCTCGACCATGATTATTAACATCCACAACATTCACTTTAGGGAACTGGTGTTATTCTAGTTGGTCGAGATTTGTGGTTCTCGGCATCAAATACTCGTTATTTTTTACGGCCACAGAGAAGACATGATAATTAGTTTCAAGATATATTATTTAAAAGCTTTTCTCTCAATATTGTGCTGCAAAAAGCATCTTTGAGACATGGAATGTAGAATAATGGTCTTCTCTAACATATCAACACAGCAATTTTCTCTCCAGTAACAACAATTTTAGGACCTGATTTTAATAATGTGAAATTATATTCTTATTGTTTTAAAAATCTGTAGGGCCTTAAATGCATCCCACTCATAACTGAGTTTTAGGAGATAATTGTTTTTTTTAATGATCAATACATTTCTTTAAAAATTTTTCCACAAGATTAACGGGGATCTTTTTTGTTGGGAATGTCCTAGTAACTCAACAGTTCGTAAATTTTATGTTAACATTCTATTTATCATAAAATATTATTGAGTATTTTATTCAATAAGTTGTTGATTTTTGGCATTCTATTATGAAATTCAATAAATATATCTATGGCTAAAGGTATGAAATACTTTAAACTTTATGTGGTGACATAAATAGGATCAATAGTATATAGCCTAAATGGTCTATAAGATATAATTGGGATGAAAATTGGGTATCCATCCTGGTCAAGACTATTTGATGCCGACCCGTTTTGTATAGGTAATTACAAATGATGGTGATCCACAAAATCATTCATGTAGAGATCATATGAGTGGGGGCATCCTACTGCAATGAGTTTGCATAATAGACTGGACCATGAAATAGTTCACTTTTATTTTTTTATAACGCCGTTTACCATTGAAAACTGACTATTTCATACTTAAGTAAACCTAGGATAACTCGATTCTTAATCCTACTGGCTATGAAACTCCTGTTTATTCGGGATTAAATCTTTGGATCTGCAATGGGTGAGAGTAGTCCAACAACAACTTGGTCAATAAGCCTTCATTTGAGATAAGACTAGATGAATAGTTGGGGCACATGGCCCTGCAAGATCGAAATTCCACTCCTACCCCATTTTAGGGGTTAGCAGATAGGTTAGGTTCCCTTAAGTTTATTCTAGGTTCTTGAACAATCGGAGGCCCCCGCCTTCTTCATGGAGAGAAGACATGAATTCATAAGTAGTATTTTGAATCAAATTGTTCATTGGAGGGTCAGTAGGGACTTAAGGAAAAAGATGTATTTTCAGGGGTAAGAACGGGTGATTTTGACTCAACTGTAATTTACGAACAACTTGTAGGTTTTAACTGATTATGGTTTATATGGACAGAAATATATCTATAGTGAGGAGAGTGCATTATCGAGCTATAGTATTGTGCACTAGAAGAAATTCGCGGGCTTTAATGTCGTTTTAAACCAACATCTAAAGATGAGTGTCTGATTAAACCTTTTTATATGTCGGTATCTTTAATGTCGGTTTAAACCAACATTAAGAGGGCTTTCAAATAACACA
>NW_024065008.1:0-1048 GCF_009727055.1 Benincasa hispida
ACTGGGCTAGCTGCCCTCACACACATACCCAAGTCCTGCCCCTTTCTCACACTCTTAATTCCCCCATTCTTCTCCAAACACCTCTCATTGATTGCAACAATACACAACTCCTGACCCTTCTCCGCACCCTGATGCTCACACACCGCCCCAATATGCCCAAAAGAACCACAACAAGAACACCTACGAGGTTTTCACTCATACACAATTGGAATAATAAACTCCTGACCCTGCATTCTAATAGTGACTGAAGGAGGCATTAACGAATGACCATCCACCTGAACACAAACCCTCATATACGACGTTGCCACTCTCTTGTTGCAACATCAAAAGAGACAGGTTTACCCACGACACTAGCTAACACTGCTAAACCCTTATCCCTCCACAACTCCACGGGAACATGCTCCAGTTTAATCCAGATAGGAACATAATAAAGAAAACAAAGGTTTAAGGAACAATACCTGGAGATCACTGTCGTAATAAGATGGGTTGGCCATCCAAGTGCCATGGACCATTCTCCAGCACCCAATCCCGTGACTCTATCCTCTGAAATTTAAAGATAATCAAACCAGGTAATAGTTGGCATCTCTACATGTCCCCGAATTCTCTAAATAAGACGACAAATAACAGAATACGGGAGTTTCGCATCCACAAACTGACCAACAAGAGATTTCTCCCGCATGCAGACACCTTCATCAATAATCTCCTCACAAGGTTCAACAATAACTTTATCATTTTCAACCAATGGAGGAATGAACTTTAAATTACCCCTCAACTTAGACCTAAAAACGCCTGCCCACGAATTTCTCCCATTCACACCAGATCCAGAACCACCAAAACCACACCCCTCCTCCAACCGAACCAATTTTGGATCAAACCCTCTAGCTAAACCGATTTTAAGAGCTAGCTCCTCCTACTCACAAAGGACGTGAATGTCCACCGATCGCCCCTCACTTCCACAAAGCTCAGCCTGTGAAACCTCCTCACTATCTGACTTATGCACCCCGAGCTTCCCAACTCCGGCCCAGCACCACGCAGCCCCCCACCAAAG
>NW_024065009.1:0-16324 GCF_009727055.1 Benincasa hispida
ATGTTGTTAATGGAGTAATTAGAATGAGAATGAGATTATGTGATCGGGATGGTCAAGGGGTCAATAGACTTAGTTCCTGAACCCGGAGTAGAACTCACGGGATGGTCAGGGGACCGACAGGTCTAGTTCCTGAGCCTGTGAGAAGAAACTCGTATGAAATGCAGAGGGCTTACAAGCCTAGCTTCTGAGCACATATGCGGGGATTTATGTGCGCATAGGGAAAAGCCTTAAGTGAAAGTAGGTCAATGGATGTAACTATTCTTTTATTTACACAATATTTGTATTCAATTGAGTCTATTGTTAATAGTAAACATTGTAAGTTTATCAATCCTTTTTTTTTCTTTTTTGCAGTTATACCCTCTTAACAAGTATGAATTTGAAGTGCATGATCGCTCCAACCAATTTGTTATTAACATTCTGAATCGTACTTGCTCATGTCAGCATTGGGACCTAGACATGATCCCGTGCTCTCATGTATGCATTGCATTGTCTCGTAGGAACCTTCAACTGCAGTCATCCACACATGATTTCTATCGTGTTTCCAATCTACGTTTGTTTTACAGAAAGGAAACGCAGCCTATTGGCAATATTCAACAACTCACTGCAATTCATGCAGTTGGCAATGATCCAGTTCTTCCTCCTAATGTCAAACATTCAGTTGGAAGGCCTAAGAAAAAAAGAATCATGTTTTGTTTACAAAACAAAGCTACAGTCCACTGTAGTCTATGTGGTAAGAGGGGTCATAATTGTAGGTCTTGCAAGGATCTCATACGTCATTGAATGCACTTATAGTGTTATATTTTTTAGTATTGTTTTTCTTTACATTGCAGTTTGTTTCCCTCTTTAAACAGTTTTTTAATGTTCAAATTTAATGGCATTTATGAAAGGAATTGTTATTTGCATTAATATTGCACTTTGTTATCTTACTGTTATATTGGTAGTTCAGTCATTTGTAATACTTAAACCTAATTTTTGTTGGTAGTTCAATCATTTGCATTATTCAGAATGGGCATAATTGAGCTGAACGTGTTAGAATTATAGTATGTTTCTGAAATAAATCCAAAATATTCACATTATATACCAAAATGGTATTGATATAATCTTTCTTTCAAAATCTATTTTGAATGGTTGCCAAACACTTAAACTATTTTTCGAAATAATCTTTTTTTAAATTAATCACTCGAGAGAGCGTTCCAAACACACTCACTTAAACACCAAAGTTTTATATATTATATATTTTTTGTTTAGATTTGTTTATCATTTTTTTATTGAGTTGAAAATAAATTTACAATGCGAATAATTAAATTAGATTTCATAAAAAGAACTCTCTTTTTGACTTAATTCAATCCACGCACTTAAACTCCTATGCCATGTTGACAGCCAAGTCCCACATTGAAAACCCAGTATTTAAATTGAAAGAGGAAGGTGATGGTCATGATCTTACTTGAATAAGGATCTGTTCTATAGGTTGTGATCCTGTGTCCTTGAGTTCTAAGGAGACAAGAATCAAAGTCTGGTGGATGAATTGCTACCTTGTGACTAGAGCGTGATTAATAACCAATGGGCCTCGGTCCGGTGGCTGTAGAGGATCGTTCTCAGCAGGCTCCAACCTGCTGGGATGGTTGCAAGGTGGTCTGACAGACTTCAAAACTTTTTTGCTCCTCATATAAGTTTTTTTCTTTTTTTTTTCTATAACAAATTTGGCTGCTTCCGTTTTCTGTGTTGCTTGGATGGGGGATTTGAATTTATGCTACTGTTATGTGGTTTGGTGTGAAAAGATTAGAAAGATGCGGGAGTTTTACTTGGATGGTGGGCATTTGGTTTATGCTTGTAAGGTGTTTGATGAAATGTCTCCAATATCAGAGGCTAATTCATAAGGTGTTTTTGTTCTAATTTTATGTGTTCCTTGAATGGGGGCTTGATTTTCTGATACTGCTATATGGTGTTGTGTGAAGTGAAGAAAGATGGGGGTTTTTTACTTAGATGGTGGATATTTGGTGTATGCTTGTAAGGTGTTTGTTGAAACGTTTTTTCTTCTTTTCCATTATTCCTCCAAGTCTAAGATTGGAGTTTTGAGTTTTAGTGTGTAGAACTTTGCATGATATTGTTCTAAAGTAGTGAACTTCCATCACACATGTTATCGAATATGATGTTATTAACGTACATGTATTTTTTTATATTTGAAATATGTACTTAAAGTTCTTTTCAACCCCATTTAAAGTCTTAAAGTCAAACCAACATATTACAGAACAAAAGTACACCAATCTTAATGTTCTAAAGGCTTAACTGCAGATCTGACACAACACCAATATGTTTGAGTTGTTTCATTTTATATTGCTTTGATTAATTACAGGTTCTGGACAAGGGTCTGTTTGATTTTCAAGTTAGTATTGGACTTTGAATTTCTGGTCAGGGCTGGAAAAAGCAGTCAATCTTTGCATTTGTCTGGTGTTGGGAGTTATGCAGTCAGTTACTTCATTTATCCAAATTTGGTTGGTTTTATGGTTATGTAGATTTTGTTAATTAGTTGAGTTATTTCATCTTTGCACTTGTCTGTTCCTTTATCACAATGATGTGAAGAAGCTTGTTGTGGTTATCACATTCCATGTGGTGTTTCTAGTACCCATAATGTAGAAGGCAGTCGTTTTCAACGAGGGTTGGTATGTAGAATTACACCAATGCTCAGCCCTAGAGTAGCCATGACACCATTTCTTAGGTTTTTCGCACTCGAAACACCATAAATTATCTATGATTGATACGTTTTATACTTTTATTGATATCTCAAATTGATTGTTGGTTTCTGGATGGTATGTAAATTAACTATAGATCCAGAGTTGGACTCTTATGCATTATAAGGGACAAGTTGTATAATCACGAAATGCAACTTAATCTTTCACGAGTTGTCCATAATTATGTTAGGTCAAGTGCAAGTAAAACACTGATAAACACAGATAGAATTCTATCAACATTGATCAGTGATATTTCTAATAGTGATAGAAACTAATAGAAACATACCACTGATCAATGTTGATAGAAGTTTATCTATATCTATTAGTGTTTTTTTGCTATTTCTATAACTAGTTTGACATTTTTTTTTATCGGTAAAAAATTTCCTCACACAATACTTATTTTAATTTTGATACTATACTTATAAATTATATATGTTTAATTTATAATAACATTATTAATAAATATAATTATGCATTTTAAAATTTAAAATTCAAAATCTAGCTATATTAGAAATATAAAAATGTTATTTTTGGAATTTACACTATTTGAGTTACAGAATCTGTAAACAATTTTCTGAAATAGAATTGAGATTATTTTAAATATATATTTGTTGAATTTGATGAATCTGAAAACATAAAATAGAATTTGATTTGCCAAAACCATACAAACCCTTGTTTGGGTGTAATTATTCATAAACATATAAATTAGGATTTGATCCACAATCCATGTTTAGAAATGAGTACAAAGATGCTTAAATAACCTTTTCTGTACTAATTTTAAACTAATAATTAGAGTATCTTCAACCACCAATCTCAAATATTTCATAAGTTATATATTAGTTGATCGTTGTACTAAAAGTATTAGAGTTAAATTGCAATTTTGGTTTATATAATTTATTGAAATGGATTTTTTTTTCCCGAGTTCAACTGGGGTGGGGGACTTGAATACACTCATATGTCAATTAAGCTATGTTCGTTTTGGCGAAAATATATTAGAATTTAGTCCTTATAATTTATATTATATTTAAAATTTAATCTCTAGCGACTATTATGATGATTTTATTAGACCATAAAAACTATTTATGAATTTTTATCAAACCATAAATACCAAATTAAACCGTATATCCCAAATTCTAACTTTTAAATAATGTGGACTAAATTCTAACATTTTCCAAATTATAGGGATTAAATTTGAAACTTAACTTAAAAGAATTCTCTTTTGACCTAATTCAATCCAACCCATATCCAATTATAAATACCTATACCAGTAATATTAATATATTAATAATATGAATCTAATATTAATGATTGTGAATTTAAACCTATTTGAAAATTTATCAACATCGATATTTTTTTCCGTATTTTCATATAATTAAGCTGTCAACATTCTTTCACATTGTAATTGAAAGCTTTGATTGTAGCCCGTGGTGGAATAAGAAATTTTATATAGGGGACATAATGTAACAAGTCTAACTATAAAAAATCTATAAATGAATGTAAAAAAAAAAAGTATTCATATTTCATATATTAATTAATTTATTACATTATAATTACTCTCTACGAGATTTCATGTTTTGAAATCGATTCTAACTCTTCACTTATTTCTGGTTTGAAATAATAGGCAACATAAATATCCTTTAAAATGCTATATTCTACACTTAACCAAGCATTATTAAATCGTCTAAAACTTTTAACCAAAATTTTTAAGTGAAAGTATGATTTCGAGGTTCACAATGACCTTTTCTATACGAAATTGATCTCGAATATTATAATTATAATAATAAATTTTGGTTCTTAGATCAGGACATGTAAGTAATTTTCTAGATTGATTTATGTATAAGATCGATCAGAAATAAAAAAAACATTTTCCTTCTTTGAAGATGATATCTCTACAGTCTCTATGGTTGTTTTTCATCTCTCCATATTAATTTTGAATTAACTCTATAAAATATTAATAATCAGAATATTACATTCCATTATATAGATTTAAAGGTATAAAAATTTAAAATCTAAAAAGATTTTAAAACTTACTTGTCAAGTTTGTATATCTATATGAGTGACAGCAAATAATCCTCTTGCTTGAATTCTAAAATTAATTTAAAAACCTATTCGAGTAGATGTGAATGTAAAAATAACATAGAAACAAACAAAAATATATAAAGTGTAATGTGAATATAAAATTATGTGCAGAAAATGAAATGAATTATTTTTAATAGAAGTTCTTGAGATTGAAAAGTGAATTTTGAAAAAGAATGTAAAAAGTGTATAAACTGTCCAATCTTGTTGCTTATAAAAAAATATTGTTTGATTATTTATTAAAAAATTGTACGTTAGTATATTCTAAAGGGGAATTGGAGCGTATGGCAGAATTTAAGATTTCATTCCAAAAAATATGGCAACTCATGTGACAGCACATGGACCAAATTTCTAAATCCCTGATTTGCCTTTGTCTTGCTGATATTTGTCAAGGACAACTAACCTCCTAATTTTTCTCATGTAGTTAACAAAACTTTATATTTTATTATTATTTTAGATTTTGTTTAACCACTTTTGAATTTATCTCACCTTAATTAAATATCCAGATTTTTCTACCAAATTTATATTTGAAATATCCATATATTATTATAATTTATTTTATCGATATATTTTATTCAAATCTTTGAATGGTTTATACATATTCAATTTTATTCAGATCTTTATATTGTTTCTCATAATTCTATATATACATTCTTAATAAATGAGCTGTATAGTTCTCACATTCTTAATAAATTAGTTGTATATACTATTTTTGCTATTATTTTAACGATTTGGGAAAAAGAAATATCACTTCCTAAAAAAATGGTCATGTGTTGATTGCACAAGAATTAGTTCATTGTCATAACTTTTGTTACTCACACAAAGTGTTCATCGATTTAGGTTTTCTTGTGGTTTCTTTAATAAGGTACTGTTTTTGCTATGGGTTTACAATGGATTAGACTCCACTTGGTCGATGGGATGAGAATTCTCACTACCATGATTTTCGAAATTTTGAGGCACATATTCCATCAAATTCATCATTCCAACAATTTGTAGAATATATCCAAGGTAAACGTTTTCCCTCCGGTGAGTTAACTATATCTCGTTTGACAATGTACCAGATTGGTTCTGCCAATTCGAATCTTGTTAGCATTGTTGAAGATAAAAGTATTTTGTGGTTGATGTCAATGTTATCAAATTCTCCCAAAATTGATTTATGTGTAGTGGTTGATTATATCTCATATGTTGTCCCAAACACTCAAAATACATTGTATTTGAATAATGAATTAGCAACATTGATCATTCTTCCCAACCTTCTGAAGGCAACATTGAAATCATTGATTTTCAAGACTTCGATTCCTTTCAATCTAGTATTCCCATTAGAGTAGGCTTACTTCTTAGTAGCAAATCTTTATTGAAGAAAGCAGTTTATTTGCTTGCTTTTAAAAATAGTTTTGAACTTACTACTACTAAGTCAAACAAAGCTTCATTTGAAATTTGTTGCAAGGATATGTCTTGTGGGAGGTATCTACGTGCATCTGTATATAGAGGGAGTGGTGTGTGAATGGTTCGAAAATATATCGATATCCATCAATGTTCTATTGACATTGTTAAAGATGGTCATGGATAAGCAACATCTTGGATTGCATCTGAGTGTACAAAGTCATTTTTTAAAATGAATGACAAAGTCCCGTGCTGACCTTGTGATGTTGTAAGCTATATGAGAAGGCAACATGGTGTAAATATTTGCGAACGGGGCTCATTTGGTGCCCTAAATGGCTATCGGGCCCAGCAGGGATACCCCAGGACCCAATTTTTGTGCGCGAACTTTCTGACGGGCGGTACTCAGGGGTTAAGAACGATGAAAAAAAGTCGTTGTGCCAGACGATTTTGCAAACGGAGCTCGTTTGGTGCCCCAAATGGTCCTCGGGCCCAATGTTTATGCGGGAACTTCCGGAGCAAAAAAAGCGCGAAGAAACGGACCTAGGGTTAAGAACAAAAAAAAGCCAAGTTATGATCAAGCTTGGAGAGATCGTGAGATTGCCCTTAATTCCCTCAGGGAGGACTCTTGAGTCCTCATATGCCGTTTTGTAACCATTTTCAGCTGCATTGAGTGAAAACAATCCTGGTATTTTTCTTGTCTATATTTAGTTTAAGCAATTACATATAGTCTATTTTGTCTTGTATAATCAATCTAAATGTTTATTCCTTACAGGAACATATACAACACAAGAATTTGATGATGAAGGTAGGTTTAAGTATTACTTTATGGCCCTTGTTGCTTCCATAGATGCATGAAAATTTTGTACTCCTATTATGTCAGTTGATGGTGCCAGTCTAAAAAACAAATTTTTGGGACATTATTGTCTGCTTGCACACTTGATGGCAATTCGTAGATTGTATCTCTTACATTTTCCATTGTTGATTATGAGAATGATACATCGTGGTCTTGGTTTTTTCGTAATCTTAAAACTATTTTTGGGGATTCTAACGACCATGTTATTGTGTCGGATGGTCATAAAAGTATAGTCAAGGGTGTTAGTTCTGTCTATGATTTTGCTGAACACAGGTTATGTGCATTTCATTTGTATAAGAACCTTGTTAAGAACCATGAGTCATGTTCTATTGGGGTTAATGCCCTAAATCTTGTAGGGTCTTGTAGTTTGTAAACGCCTGTATGATTAGATACTAGTGATGTAATAATATGAGATATTTTCTTCACTGTTGTCTATGAAATATAGGTTATTTTAGTTGCATTAACTACAGACCAATAAACTAAGATCTCTAGTTATCGTTGTAACTTAAGCATGTATGTGGAGACATACAAGTGAATCATGCCTGAAGTGATAACCTAAATGGTCTGTAATATATGGATAAAGAAGGGAAACTTTATCCTGATGACACTACGATACGAGCTGCTTTGTAGATGTTACAAGTGTTGTAAAATGCTACAAATGGTCAGATCCTGATCATTCATGTGGAGATATGCGAGTGGAGGTATCCTATATAAAGGAGTTTGTATAAGACCGAACCACGAAATGTTTAGTGTCGTTATATAATGCTGTTTATGACAGAGACTTTCATTTCACTAGGACGACCATAGGTAACATGACCTTAATCCTGAGTGAGTTGGGAACTCCTGCCTATGAGGATGGTCCTTTAATTTACATGGGTGCGAGTGGCCAGATTGTTGACTTAAACCTACCACTTTGGAGATTCATCTGATTAGGGAGCTGGAAACTTAGCTACACAAGATGGAGTTCACTCCATCCCTAAAGCAGGGGTAAATAGATAGATTGCTCCTTTAAGGGTTGATTTTGGGGCTTGAACGATGTG
This sequence comes from Benincasa hispida, assembly GCF_009727055.1. Classification (NCBI taxonomy): domain Eukaryota; kingdom Viridiplantae; phylum Streptophyta; class Magnoliopsida; order Cucurbitales; family Cucurbitaceae; genus Benincasa; species Benincasa hispida. The sequence continues at coordinate 8,082 of NW_024065009.1, forward strand.
GCACTACACACTTTCTCATGACCCGGGAGGTGTTCACTCTCATAGTAGGACTCTGATGTATTGTTCATTAGAGGAATCGATGGTACTTAAGGAGTTAGAAGTAACTACAGGGGCAAAATTAAAATAAAAATTGGCCCAATTGTACTTACGAGCGATCTAGAATGGGGTTATCATACTGTTGATTGATTATATCTATTTAGACACAGAATATATCTGTAGTGAGAAAAGTGCAGCTGTCAATCTTTAGTGGAGTGTCTGAAGGAACTCTTATACAAGAGTACTCTGAGCGAGCAGATCGTTTCAAATACATTATGCAAAATTACCACAATTTACATTCTAACAGACAAGATGCATTTATACTACAAATTACTTTTTTAGAACAATAAACAACACAGAGGAGAATATATACCAGTTGAAGAACTTTTCTCCACAGAAAATTTCACTCTCTCCAAGCAAACTGGTGCTTCTCGTCTCGCTGGAACATTCACGCAGTCGTTCTCCAAAACACCAGTCGTCTTACTCACGAACGCCTCACACGAACAAAAAAGATGGGGACGACACCACCTTTTAGAACCCTCGGTATTCTCGGTGTGAGAATCAAGAAGTGGACTCTATTGGGATTTGGTAGAGGGGAGGAGGATATGAAGATCGTATACAATGACCAAACAAGTGGGAGGAAAGGCAAGGTCTTATTGTATAGACAAAATTCTTGATCTTTTAGTAAGGAGTACACACGATCATATAGGGAAAAGCAGCGATCATTCTAGACGATCGTTTAGTAATCACACTCGCGCTAGAGTGTTCGTTGAAAAACGTATGCGATCGTTTAGAAGAAGTATGGCGTGTGTGTATACGATGCGTGAAGCAACTTTGAGTTATCGTATAGTCTCTCGGTTAGCTAAGCGATGGAAATATACACTTCGTGACCTAAATTACATGATGCTCTTGCAAAATGAAAACGTTTTTTCATTTATTCTTCATGTTACGAAAACTGAATGAAAACTTTCCACTAACACACTAGGTTACAGAGAAAATAGCGTGCACAATTATCCTAAATTGTCAATTTAAAATAATAAATACAATCATATTATATTCATTAACCTATAGTTTAATATCACAAAAACTATAGTTTTCTCTTCCACTAGATATAAATCATATTTATATCCAATTTCCTCCAAATTAATGTATCTCATACATAAAGTCAATCATATCAAATATAATTAAACACAGTTCAATCATATCATATATAATCGAACTCCCTCTTGTCAATTTGAACATTTCAAACTGACCCAAAAATATGATCCTCAACTTGAATCATTGAGACTACCAAGGGAGCCTTATGGCCTATGGTCGATAGCTCCAACGGTACGTGAATAACTAACTAAACTCTTTAGCTAACGAGATCCTCACCATCCCCTTAACTACCAGGCATTCCACTAAAGACCAACAGCTGAACTCTTTACCACAGATATATTTCTGTGTCCATCGGATATAACGAATCAACAGTACGATAATCCTAAACAAATGCTCGTAAGTTATAGTTGGGCCAATTTGTCGTTTTGCCCTGTAGTTATATCTAACTCCTTAAGTACTATGATCCGCTCTAATGAACAATACAACATAGTCCTACACCTCTCAAGCCATGAGAAGGTGTGTGGCGCCACATCGTTCAAGCCCCGGGATCAGCCCTTAAGGGAGCAATCTATCTACTTACCCCTGCTTCGGGGAAGGAGTGAATTCCATCTTGTGTAGCTGAGTTCCCAACTCCCAAATCAGACGAATCCTCAAAGTAGTAGGTTTGAGTTGACGACCTAGCCACTCGCACCCATGCAAATCAAATGACCGTTCTCAAAGGAAGAAGTTCCCAACTCACTCAGGATTGAGGTCATGTTACCTGTGGTCATCCTAGTGAAGTGAAGTCTCTGTCACGAACGACGTTATATAACGAGACGTGATCGTTAACACTTCGTGATCAGGTCTTATACAAACTCTTTATATAGGATGCCCCCACTCGTATGTCCCCACATAAATGATCAGGATCAGAACATCTGTAGCAAGTCACAACACTTGTAACTATTCTACAAAGCGGGTCGCATCCGTAGCGTTACCAAGATAAAGTTTTCCTCCTATATCCATATACTACAAACCATTTTGGTTATCACTTAAGAGATGATCCACTTATATGTCACCACATACATGTTTAAGTTACATAATGACAACTGGGGATTTTAGTTTATTGGTTTGTGGTAAAGCAAATAAAACATCTAATATTCAAAGACAAGTAGTGAAGAAAATATCATATATTATACATCACAAGTGTTCGTACAAAATTGTGTTTATAAACTACAGGACACAAGAGTTTAAGCCTGTTGAATATTATGTCCTAAAACTCGTGGTTTGTAAACAATAGAATTTATTCTGAAAATTGAATAAGTTGTTATTGAATATATTGTTTTTTAGAAATCCAATAAACCTAAAGTCCCTTGACTGTTACATGAGTACTATGTGGAGACATACAAGTGGATCAGGTTCGAGTAAATAGTCAAAATGATCTATAGTATATGAATAAGGTTGGGTGTCTTATTCTGGTAACACTATTGGATGCGGCCTACTCTGTAATTGTTACAAAGAGTTGTAAAGTACTACAAACGAAGTGATCCTAATTCGTTCATGTTGGGACATGAGAAGTAGAGGCGTCCTGTGCAAATGGGTTTTGTACAAGATCGGACCACGAAACTAGTTATTCTTACTTTATAACGTTGTTTACTGTCTAAGATTAACTATTTCAAAGCGATGACCTACGTAACTTGACCGTAATCCTGAGCTAACTATGAACTCCTGTTTGTTCGGGATTATCCTTTGATTTGCAAACGGTGAGAGTAGACCAAATGTCTCTACTCAATAAGCTTCCCATTTTGGGGATAAGATCGGATGATAGCTGGAGACATAGGGTACAAGACGAAATTCACTCCTACCCGATTAGGGTTTGTAAAGAGGTTGTTCCCTCCAAGTGCTGGTTCTGGGTCTTGAACAAGAGGTCTCACCCTCTCATTGGCCTAAGAGGGATTCAATTTGTTGATTGGATCACAAATCAATTGTTCATTAGGGGATCAATAGGACTTAAGGAACAAGAGATAATTTTGAGGATAAAACAGAGATTCGACCCAGTCGTTATTACGAACAACCTGTGAAGGGATAACTTACTAATCATGGTTATATTTATTATGCGAGTGGACAGTATATATCTATAGTGAAGGAAGTTCAGCTATGGGCTTCAGTGGAATCACCCATAGTTAATGAATGGGGGTTAGTTCGGTCTAATGAAGTTTAGCCGATTAATCTTAGATCGTCGGAGCTCATGATCTATAGGTCCGCGAGGTCCCCCTACTCTAGCTCGTAAATGGATTAGCTCTAGAATAACATGATAAGTTAATTTGAAATGGTTCAAATTAGAATTAAACAAAATTGGAAGAAATAATATTTAAATATGATTTAAATATTTGAAGATGAAATTGTGTAAAATTAATTTAATATTTGATATTAAATTAATTAGAATTATTAAATTTTTTTAAAAAAAATTTATTAAGAAAATTAATTTATGAAATTAATTTTGTAAAATTAAAATATTTTCAATTTATAAAAATAAATTGATTTATGAAATCAATTTTTGAGAAATTGAAAAAGAAAGAAAAAAACAAAAAAAATGGAAAATAAGCATTTTCATTCATATGATGTGATATTAAAACTATAAATTATAAATATAATATGATAAGTTAGTTATTATATTATTTATAAAAAAACAATTATGAGATAATTGTTTTTGGTTGGTTATTTTTCTCCATTAATCGTGCAAGTGGGGGGTTAATTTCAGTTTTTGAATAGCTGAAGGATAAGATGAAAAGAGTTTTAATTTTATGAAAGATCGCTTAATTAGTGAATCACTAATCGTTTTGCTCACAAGAGACTACATGATAGCCTTCACGAGAGACTAAACAATCAAGCGAGATTTACTAAACGATCGTGTAAAGCGAGAGACTAAACGATCATGTAAACGATTTAGCGAGATTTACTAAACGATCGTTTAAACGATTGAGCGAGAGACTAGACGATCGAGCGAGATTTGCTAGACAATTGGCTAGGCGATTCTCACGAGAGCAAGATTTATTAAACGATCAAGTACTCTCAGTTTATTGCGATAGACAGAACCATTCTCCCACTTACTTGATCGTGTAGTTCAATTCCTCCTTCCTTCTACAAAAATCACACAGAGTCCATACCTTCTGGATTCTCATTCCGAGAATACCAAGGTTGCCGAGTGATAGTGTTCGAGGAGCAGACTGTTAGTGATCTGAACGATAACGAGAGATTGGCTAGACGATTGTGACGACAGCGAGAGGTTGCTGTTCAATTGCGCACGAGAGTGAGATTGTTTTCTAGTTGTTCATGAGAGCGAGAGATTTACAGAAAGAGTTCTTCAAAGGTATGTCTCTCATTCCTTTGTATTTGTTTAAGAAAGTATGTTGTAATTTTGTTTAAGATGCATGCTGTCTTATATGTTTGTAAATGCATTTATTATTTCATAATAGGCTTGAAAAGATCTTGCTTCGCTCACTAGTTCTCTTGAATAAGAGTTCCTTCATGTCCAATTGAAGAACACTTTCCATAGTGTGCAAGAGTATATACAATTGGTGAATTTGAGTATTACATGAGACAGTTGAATGAGGTTGCTCCATCCATTAGGCTTGAATTAGAGGATGTTGGCAAATCCCAAATGGGCTAGGGCATTTTGTTGGGAGGAAAAGATATTCCTTGATGACACCAATATATCTGAATGCATGAATTCAGCTTTAAAGAAAGTACACGAATACACAGGTCTCATTGAATCTATCCGTAGTTTGGTTCAAAATGGTTTTACAAACGTCGTAGTCATTGGAGTTTCAGCATTCTGAATTGTCATTGTATATAAAGAACATTATTTTATCAGCCTTAAGTCATAGTAGGTCAATGGATGTAATTGTTCTTTTATTTACACAATATTTGTATTCAATTGAGCCTATTGTTAATAGTAAACACTGTAAGTTTATCGATCTTTTTTTTTTTTTGGTAGTTATACCCCATTAACCATTAGAATTTGAAGTGCATGATCGCTCTAACCAATTTGTTGATAATATTCTGAATCGTACTTGCTCATGTCGGCATTGGGACCTAGACATGATCCCGTGCTCTCATGCCTGCATTGCATTGTCTCATAGGAACCTTCAATTATAGTCATAACGCACATGATTTCATGGTTTTTCAATCTACGTTTGTTGTATAGAAAGGAAATGCGGCCTATTGGCAATGCTCAACAACTCACTGCATGTGAAACCCGAATTTCCATTTTTCCTACTTAAGCAGGTGGAAGTTAAATTCTATGTTGAAGTGAAGGAAATTTCTAAGTGTTGAATAGATTTTCCTTGAGTAGTTTGAGATAAGCCTTAAGTAGTAAAAATTGGGTTAAGTATAATGCCAAAAAGGAACTATGTATTGGAAGCCAAGGCAAAAATGACTAAGTATTTGACAATGTATTGGTGTGGTGCCATGCGTTAGCTATGAAGCTTTTAGAGGTTATTTGGGGCATTGAAGGAAGCCAAAGTGTGGCCAAGAGAAATGCATGCGGCAACCAATGTCTTGAGAGGTTAGAACAACGCATGCGGCACGATAGATGCGATGGTTGCGGCAATACTACGTGAAGGCATTCGGTGATGCGACCGAGGGCATGCGGTGATGGGGCCGAGGTCATGCGGTGATGCTACGCGAGGGCATGCGGTGCGAGGGCATACGGTGATGCGGCACGAGGGCATGCGATGTGAAGGCATGCAGTGATGCTACGCAGTGGCCTTGCTACACGATGGATGCAGCGGCCTTGCTACGCGATGGATGTGGCAGCCTTGCTACACGATGGATGCGGTGGCCTTAATAAAGTATGAGCTAGGCGATGGAGCGAGCTAAGGTGGACGCATGGTGAATTATTCTTGCGTTGCTAAGGCTTGCAGTAATAAGGTTCATGAGGTTGATTACGTTGGTCATAAGGGATGCGTTAGCAAGAACCTAGGTGATGGTGAGTTATGCCTTGAGGTGTTGAGTTGAGAACCAAGTCGACTCAAAGGTTGTTATGCATTGGTTATGTGCTATGAGCCAAGGACATTCGAGGCATGTGGACGCATGCGCCAATTGGTGGTGTCCAGACATAGGAATGTTGTGGCAATTGGATGGGCGCATTTGTGGTTAGATGAACGTATATGAAGGATGGACGCATTCAAGGACGTCATCCGGACATATGGCTTATTGGGAAGGAATCTTAGGCCTTAAGAAAATGAGGTGGATGTATAAGAAGACATGCAAACTTGAGGGCCATGCGTTGGTGAAAGGAGAAGAAGACTCCTCAGATTGCGGTGATGTAAAGGTTGCAGTAATAGTTTGAGGAAAGAACACTTGGACATGCGGCCAAGTAGGAGGTGTCGGCCTTAGAGAAATCTTGGACGCCAATAAATAGGGCCAAGGACTTCAGATGAGAACTCAAATTCTCTTCAAAGGACATAAAGAAGAGTGTGTGAAGACTAATTGGGAGGAGACTATGCGTTGATAGTAAGACCATGCATTAGTCAAAAGGTTCCAAGGGGGGAAGATGTTGTCGGACATCAAGGTCTGGTAATAGCATCAACTTGGGACGAGGAGTTCTCCCAGAATACTCGCGTGTTCGATGTGATTCCAAAGCCATCTGAAAGCTAAAAGAGTCTAGTTTTTAGGGTAGGGCTGCCGGAGAATAAGCTCTAAGGAATCGGGCTGAAGAATGAGGACAAGACAAAGGGGTCGAGCTGTCAGGTAAGCTGGGCCAGTCTTCATGTTTTGATGTTTTCGGCCAAACCATGAGGAGTTATGAGCTAAGATTTTAAGGGTTCAAAAGGGAGCCCGAGGTAATCAAGGAACTTCTTGAGAGAAAGATTCCTATCCTTACCAAGGTGAGTGATACTTTCCTTTAAGTCTTAAAGCATATCTTTTAGAGTAAATTGTATATGCTTATATTATGAATGAGTACCTAGCATGAGAATGAGATTATGTGATCGGGATGGTCAGGGGGTTGATAGACCTAGTTCCTGAGCCCGAAAGCAAAACCTCACGGGATGGTCAGGGGACCAAGAGGTCTAGTTCCTAAGTCTGTGGGAGGATCCTCGTATGGGATGTTCAAAGGGCCGACTGGCCTAGCTTCTGAGCCCATGCGCGGGGAGCTATGTGCACATAGGAGACATAGGGGAAACGCAAAAGAGTAAGTGTTTAAGTTTAGTAACAGTTAACTATCTACCGTATGTGTAGGCAGACAGCATACTCATTCTAATTAGTTATCAGTTTAGCTATCTACCGTACGTGTAGATAGAAGTTGAGACCAGACTCGTTCAAAGTTGAGGTTTGAATGTAATCTCGTATTGATGATATGCTTGTTATTTATGAGTTGAAATAGACTCTAGAAGTTGCTTACCACTCACTGAGCTTTATGAAGCTCATTTTGTTTTTCATGTTTTTCTTCCCAAGTAGCGAAAGGTGAGGAGTTCCAGGGTGCTGCTAAGGTCAAGGTCTGCCACAAGCCACAGTCGCACTTCCAGAGGGTTTAAGAATAGTTGTCGTAAACTTTGTAATTAAGTCTTGGAGTTGTATGAACATCACATTGTTGTAATATAAAATGGGCCTACTTATTCAGTTGTTGTTATCTCCTTGACTTAAAGTTTACTAAGTGTTGTAAAGAGATTCAGTTGGACAATCGATATCATTAAAGGGGTGGTATCTGCGGTCCCTCACACCTCTCCTCGGGCTCAAAAGTACGAGCTCGGGGCGGGGAGGAACTAGTCCCTCTGATTTCGCACGTAGGAGATCGAGACACTGCCCCAGGGCTATGGACAAAGATGTAGATGTGACACTGCAAATCATGCAGTTGGCAGTGATCCAGTTCTTCCTCCTAATGTGAATCATCCAGTTGGGAGGCCTAAGAAAAAAAGAATCACGTCTTGTTTAGAAGATAAAGCTACAGTCCTCTGTAGTCCGTGCGGTAAGAGGGGTCTTAATCGTAGGTCTTGCAAGGATCCATACATCATTGAATGCACTTATAGTGTTATATTTTTTAGTATTGTTTTTCTTTACTTCGCAGTTTGTTTCCCTCTTCAAATAGTTCTTTAATGTTCAAACTTAATGGCATTTATGAAAGAAATTAT
>NW_024065010.1:0-1224 GCF_009727055.1 Benincasa hispida
AAAAATTGGCCCAATTGTACTTACGAGCGATCTATGAAGGGTTATCATACTGTTGATTGATTATATCTATTAGACACAGAAATATATCTGTAGTGAGAAAAGTGCAGCTGTCAATCTTTAGTGGAGTGTCTGAAGGAACTCTTATACAAGAGTACCTCTGAGCGGAAGCAGATCGTTTCAAATACATTATGACAAAATTACCACATTTACATTCTAACAGACAAGATGCATTATACTACAAATTACTTTTTTAGAACAATAAACAACACAGAGGAGATATATACCAGTTGAAGAACTTTTCTCCACAGAAAATTTCACTCTCTCCAAGCAAACTGGTGCTCTCGCTCTCGCTGGAACATTCACGCAGTCGTTCTCCAAAACACCAGTCGTCTACTCACGAACGCCTCCACACGAACAAAAAAGATGGGGACGACACCACCATTTAGAACCCTCGGTATTCTCGGTGTGAGAATCCAAAGAGTGGACTCTATTGGGATTTGGTAGAGGGGAGGAGGATATGAAGATCGTATACAATGACCAAACAAGTGGGAGAAAGGCAAGGTCTATTGTATAGACAAAATTCTTGATCTTTTAGTAAGGAGTACACGATCATATAGGTAAAAGCCAGCGATCATCTAGACGATCGTTTAGTAATCACTCGGGCGCTAGACGTTCGTTTAGAAAAACGTATGCGATCGTTTAGAAGATGGCGTGTGTGTATACGATCGTGAAGCAACTTTGAGCTATCGTATAGTCTCTCGGTTAGCTAAGCGATGGAAATATACACTTCGTGACCAAATTACATGATCTCTTGCAAAATGAAAACGTTTTTCATTTTATTCTTCAGTTACGAAAACTGAATGAAACTTTCCACTAACACACGGTTACAGAGAAAATAGCGTGCACAATTATCCTATAATTGTCAATTTAAAATAATAAATACAATCATATTATATTCATTAACCTATAGTTTAATATCACACATAAACTATAGTGTTTTCTCTTCCACTAGATATAAATCATATTTATATCCAATTTCCTCCAAATTAATGTATCTCATACATAAAGTCAATCATATCAAATATAATTAACCAGTTCAATCATATCATATATAATCGAACTCCCTCTTGTCAATTTGAACATTTCAAACTGACCCAAAAAATGATCCTCAACTTGAATCCATTGAGCTACCAAGGGGACCTTATGGACCTATGGCTCGAAGCT
>NW_024065011.1:0-27494 GCF_009727055.1 Benincasa hispida
AGAGAGCATGCCTGAGGAAACCAAGGAACTTCTAGAGCGAAAGGTTCCTACCCTACTAAGGTGAAGTGGTAATTTCCTTTAAGTCTTAAGCATATCTTTAAGAATAGTTGTGTATGCTATGTTGTGAAATGATTAATTTAGAATGAGAATGAAATTATGTGAGTGGGATGGTCAGGGGGTCAATAGACCTAGTTCCTGAACTCGGAGTAGAACCTCACAAGATGGTCAAGGGGTCAATAGACATAGGAAACATAAGGAAAACGCAAGAGAGTAAACGTTTATGACTAGTATCACTTTTACTATCTACCGTGTGTGTAGTAGAGTTGAGAACAAACTCATTATGACTAGTATCAGTTTAACTATCTACCATACGTGTAGATAGAGTTGAGAACAGACTCATTCAAGACGAGGTTTGAGTATTAACCTCGTATTTGTGAGATATTTGTATTTTATGAGTTGAAATAGACTTAGAAGTTTTGCTTACCACTCACTGAGCTTCTTGAACTCATTCTTTTCTTTCATGTTTCTTCTCAAGGTAGCGAAAGGTGGGGAGTTCCAGGATGCTGCTAAGGTTAAAGTCTGCCCAGCCACAGTCACGCTTCCGGGTTTTAGAGTTGGATATAAATGTTGTAGTTATAGCCTGAAAGTTGTATAAATGTTATACTGTTTGTAATAAAATGAGTTTAGAGTCAAACAATTGTTGTTTACATCTTTGCTTAAGGTTTTATGAGAGTAAAGAGGTTCAGATGGGCAGTAGGTATCATAAAATTGTGGTATTTGCGGTCCTTCACGCCTCCTCTCGGCTCAAGAGGCGGGCTCGGGGCGGGGTGTGACAGTTACATCCAATGTTGTGCACCAATTTCTCAAAGGTTGCGATAGGTAATGAATTCGTAAATAAGTCTGTCAGATATCCTTCGAATAAATTTGTCATACAATGATGCCACCATTTCTTTGAAGTTCATGAGTGTAGAAAAACTTGGGTGAAATGCGCCTTGTTCTATCTCTTTAATGTATCATCCTTGATTTGGATTATACAAGCCGTATTGTCTTCCGTATAATTTGTTGAAATATTGATAAACCATATGTTCCACAAATGTACTGAGTCATCAATCTTAGCCATACATTTAATCATAGTCCCACAAAGCATGCTCCTCATGAACGGCATATCCTAAAAGCATTGTTTTCGAACCTCTAGAAGAGAGGCTCCTGTCCTTTGCTATTACTCTCAACATGGAGATTGTACAAAAACCATTTTTGGATCGTTGTTAAAATTCCTCATAGAAGCTTCAAGATCCTATGAAATTTTCAAGGAACGTCTTGTCCCTAGATTCTAGATTTAAATATTTGTTTTGGCTTATCTTAGTTTATTTGTATTTGTATATTATATATATTTATTTGTATATATATAAGGAGTAAATGTGTTATTTATAAAGGAAATTTTTCACAGAAAGAAAAAAATGTCAAACAATTTACAGAAATAACAAAAAAAAAAAAAAAAACACTTGCGTCGTCTTGATAGACTTCTATCAACGTCTGTCACATACTAATCAATGATAGATTTCTATTAATTTCTATCACTGATAGACTTCTATCATCCTCTATCAAATATATTTAAATTTTACTATTTTGCGTAAATAGTTTAATTTATTTTTCTATTTTGAAAATCTCCCTAATATAACCTAAATTTACTATACAAAGTCCTAAGAATCCATATACGTACTGATGCAGGAAATTTGGAGTCAATTTTACTCGACAACAAAAATCCCCTCGGACGTGGTATGATGCATGTTCTTAGATATGCGTTGATGAGTCCATGCGTCCTTGCCACAATTTTTCTTGCACTCATGCCAAGTATAACACGAACGCAAGTTTCTCAGGTAATCCGAGGTGGAACATAGGACTTGTAGCAAAATGAATGAGGTGATGTGCATGTGGCGGTTTAAATAAAAGATATAAAAGGGAGGTTGCTACGTTAATCCTACTCCTACTCTATGTCTAACAGACAAACGCAATGAGGAATAATGCATTGAAAAGTTAGAGATATGACAAACCTTGACATGAAATAAATGTATGGGAAAAATAGATAAAATGCGGAGATTGATTTCATTGCAACCCTTAAGAGTTGACCGCAAGGGAACCTTAGTCAGCGAAGCCATGCATCATGCAACACTCATACAATAGTAAACCATCCCGGTGTGAATGCTACAGGCTTCTAATGCTAGAACGCATGCGATATACGTGCAAAGGTTGTATAGGGCCCTACACATAAGTCTCTAATCTTGTCTATGCGATGAATACACAATAAGGTGACACATATCATCATACCTATTCCTAGGGTGCATATGATGCAGTGTTGACAAACAGAGCTTATCTCTAAGATCCCCATTCTGCCTATGCATTCCAATCCGCTCTCTCCGAGTCTTAGATTTATGTTTTAGACTACTCTCCCAATATGCCTAAATGATGAATGAAGTGCTCATAGGACAAGGTAACCACATGAAACTTTGCTGACCTACGATTGTTACTATCCCTAGTGAACAATGCATACATTGCTTAATGCAACCCACCACTTTACCCTCTTGGCAGTTGGTGTTGCTGACTTTACTCATAAGACAAGTAATGTGTTAGCCTATAGACAGGTGTTTGCAACAACTTCACACTAAGCAAATAAGATTATCACACATCTCCGCGGCAAGCGCACACCTCTCGGTGGTGTACATGCTTCATATCCGTAATCCACATGATAAGTATGTGATACCCAAAAACTCCCACTTAAGTGTTGCAATGAAAGTAAAGATGCTAAGAAGAATAGAAATGGAGATGGAGTCGAAGGAAACAAAGAACTTCATTGAAAACAAATTGTATTAATTCCTTAAGCACAAAAACTTGCTTCCAGCGGATGTGCGTCAAGGCTACCAGTGTTGCCATGGATGGGTGAAGGAGCTGACTCTCTCGAGATCTAGCTCTGGTCGAAGGTTCCGGTCGTCACTCGAAATGGATGAAGGAGGTGAAGAACTCTCAGCCATCTTCTCACGCAATTTGTCTGGATCACGAGGAAAATCCTCGGTTTGAGGGATAATCTCTGGATAACCTGAATTTCAGCTCATGGCTTCTATTTATAAGTTTGGGTCGTCGACAGAATTAATTGGACTGCTCTGAGTCTGACGTTCGGTGCGTTAGTCTTGAGAAGATGGTTTTAGCATCTCTGGAACAGTAAATTCTTGTCAGCAAAAGTGGCTTACTATGTAGATACCATGACATTTATAGTCACACAAGTGGTGAATATATATGGGTTTTATAGGTCTGTTGCTGATGCTAGTCGCCAGACTTCCTACAGTTCAGAAGTCGAAAGAATATTGTTCTAATTGGTGACTGAAAGTGAGTGGGATATGCATTCTTCAAGGATTCATAAATCATCATTAGTATGGTTGTTTAAGCAAGAGAAAATCAGAAATCCATTATGTTATCAGGTTTTGAAAATATCCCAAATCCTTGGCCCAAATGAGACTGGTACCACCACCGTCCAAAATCAGTTTATTGGTGCACAAGAAATTGCCGAATTAATTGCCGAAGGAGAAAATTATGTGGGAATCATTGTAATTCGCTTGTTGGAACAATTGGTTGAGGAAGGTGTCGAACATCATATAATTTTGGTGGTGAATTTTGTGTCAACTATCGTGAATATCTTTCCAAGTTCTGCAGATCAATTACATGTGCATGGCATAGGAAATGCAATAAAGCTCCTCTTTTATGATACTAAAAACTCATACTCTAAACAGACATTTAAAGATGCCTTACTGTTGGTTTTCAGCGTTTTGAAATTAGGGAATTCTGGAATGCTTTCCGACGATGCAGGTTAGCTTGCAATGACTGGTCAAAGGTGTGTGTAAATTATATTCTGAGAAGCTGGTCATCGCAAAAGAAAGCATGAAGGTGAGTTAGAATTTCTTGAGTATAACGCATGTTTAAGGACAAACATGATTTTAAGTTTGGGGGTGTGATGACATGCAGAAATGTATGTCATCTTAGGCCTTTTACTTAGAATGATGAAGGTTATTAGGCAGAATATAAGGCAATCATGGTAGGAATTTACGAGAAAGTGAGCTTGCGTTGATCAGCATGATGAATCTCAGCTAACCCGTTATTTTGCATTTATTATGCATTAAATGTTCTATTTCTGTAGCTAATGCAAGAAATGAACACAAACGCGGAAACTAGACTACCGCATAGACGACCGCATGCGGAGAAACACTCCATCGCAAAGTCGAACGCATCGATCAACGCATGGATGTTGCGGTAATCAGTCGTATGCGTCCATCGCATGGAAGTTGCGCTCGTCAAGCGATTGCGGTCATCATGTAGAGTTGCGGTATTAAGTGAATGTGGTCATTGAATTATCGCGGCTGCGCGACAACGCAAACTAATGGGATCAACGCAAGGTAGGTGGAATAAACGCATCAACGCATCTACCTCGAGAAAATCCAAAGCTGATGCTGACATTTCATCTACCACGCCGTTAGTGGCAAAGGTTCAGAAAAGGACTAACGCACCGAACGTCAGACTCAGAGCAGTCCAATTAATGCTGTCGGTGACCCAAACTTATAAATAGAAGCCATGAGCTGAAATTCAGGTTATCTAGAGATTATCTCTCAAACCGGGGATTTTCCCCGTGATCCAGACAAATTGCGTGAGAAGATGGCTGAGAGTTCTTCACCTCTTTCATCCATTTCGAGTGATGACCGGAACCTTCGACCAGAGCTAGATCACTAGAGAGTCAGCTCCTTCACCCATCCATGGCAACACTGGCAGCCTTGACGCACATCCACTGGAAGCAAGTTTTTGTGCTTAAGAAATTAATACAATTTGTTTTCAATGAAGTTTTCTGTTTCCTTCGACTCCATCTCCATCTTCTTACTTAGCATCTTTACTTTCATTGTAACACTTAGTGGGATTGTTTGGGTATCGCATACTTAGTCATGTGGATTACGGATATGAAGCATGTAGCAACTCACTGAGAGGTGTGCATTGTGCGAGTGTGTGAGTAATCTTATTTGCTTAGTGTGAAGTTGTTGCAACACCTGTCTATAGGCTAACACATTACTTGTCTATGAGTAAAGTCAGCAACAACCAACTGACCAAAAGGGTAAGTGGTGGGTTGCATTAAGCAATGTATGCATTGTTCACTAGGGATAGTAACAATCGTAGGTCAGCAAAGTTCATGTGGTTATCTTGTCCTATGAGCACTTCATTCATCATTTAGGCATACTTGGGAGAGTAGTCTAAAACACAAATCTAAGACTCGGGAGAGCGGATTGGAATGCATAGGCAAGAATGGGGATCTTAGAGATAAGCTCTGTTTGTCAACACTGCATCATATGCACCCTAGGAATAGGTATGATGATATGTGGTCACCTTATTTGTGTATCATCGCATAGACAAGAATTAGAGACTTATGTGTAGGCCCTATAACACCTTTGCACGTATATCGCATGCGTTCTAGCATTAGAAGCCGTAGTATTCATACCGGGAGGTGGTTTACTATTGTATGAGTGTTGCATGATCGCATGGCTTGCACTGACTAAGGTTGCCCTTGCGGTCACTCTTAAGGGTTGCAATGAAATCATCTCCGCATTTTATCTATTTTCCCATACATTTATTTCATGTCAAGGTTTGTCATATCTCTACTTTTCATGCATATTCTCATTGCGTTGTCTGTTAGACAAGAGTAGGAGTAGGATTAACGTAGCAACCTCCCTTTTATTCTTTTATTTAAACCACCACATGCACATCACCTCATTCATTTTGCTACAAGTCCCTATGTTCCACCTCGGATTACCTGAGAAACTTGCGTTCGTGTTATATTTGGCGTGAGTGCAAGAAAACTTGTGGCATGACGCATGACTATCAACGCATATCTTAAGAACATGCATCATACCACGTCCGAGGGATTTTTGTTGTCGAGTAAAATTGACTTCCAAATTTCCGCCATCAGTACGTATATGGGATTCTTAGGACTTTGTATAGTGAAATTTAGGTTATATTAGGGAGATTTTCAAAAATAGAAAAATAAATTAAACTATTTACGCAAAATAGTAAAATTTAATATATTTGATAGAGGATGATAGAAGTCTATCAGTGATAGAAACTAATAGAAATCTATCATTGATACTATGTGACAGACGCTGATAGAAGTCTATCAGACATAAGTGTTTTTTTTTTTTTTTTTGTTATTTCTATAAATTGTTTGACATTTTTTCTTTCTGTGAAAATTTCCTTTATAAATAACACATTTAATCCTAATATATATATATAGAATATATATATATCGGCAATAAAACTAAATAAAATACAAATAAAACTAAGATAAGCCAAAACAATATTTAAATCTAGAATCTAGGGACAAGAAGTGCCTTGAAAATTTCATAGGATCTTGAAGCTTCTATGAGGAATTTAACAACGATCCAAATATGGTTTTTGTACCAATCTCCATGGTCGAAAGTAATAGCAAAGGACAAGCCTCTCTTCTACAGGTTCGAAAACAATGCTTTTAGGATATGCCGTTCATGAGGAGCATGCTTTGTGGGACTATGATTAAATGTATGGCTAAGATTAATGACTCAGTACATTTGTGGAACATATGGTTTATCAATATTTCAACAATATTATACGAAGACAACACGGCTTGCATAATCCAAATCAAAGGATGATACATTAAAGGAGATAGAACAAGACGCATTTCACCAAAGTTTTTCTACACTCATGAACTTGAAAGAAATGGTGGCATCATTGTATGACAAATTTGTTCGAAGGATATCTGACAGACATATTTACGAAGTCATTACCTATTGCAACCTTTGAGAAATTGGTGCACAACATTGGGATGTAACTGTCACACCCCGCCCCGAGCCCGCCTCTTGAGCCCGAGAGGAGGCGTGAAGGACCGCAAATACCACAATTTTATGATACCTACTGCCCATCTGAACCTCTTCACTCTCATAAAACCTTAAGCCAAAGATGTAAACAACAATTGTTTGACTAAACTCATTTTATTACAAACAGTATAACATTTATACAACTTTCAGGCTTAACTACAACATTTATATCGGCAACTCTAAAACCCGGAAGCGTGACTGTGGCTGTGGCAGACTTTAAACTTAGCAGCATCCTGGAACTCCCCACCTTTCGCTATTTGAGAAGAAAACATGAAAGAAAAGTTTGAGCTTCAAGAAGCTCAGTGAGTGGTAAGCAACTTCTAAATCTATTTCAACTCATAAAAATACAAATATATCACAAATACGAGGTTAATACTCAAACCTCGTCTTGAATGAGTCTGTTCTCAACTCTATCTACACGTATGGTAGATAGTTAAACTGATACTAGTCATAATGAGTTTGTTCTCAAACTCTACCTACACACACGGTAGATAGTTAAAGTGAAACTGGTCATAAACGCTTACTCTCTTGCGTTTCTTATGTTTCCTATGTCTATTGACCCCCTGACCATCTTGTGAGGTTCTACTCCCAAGTTCAGAAACTAGGTCTATTGACCCCCTGACCATCCCACTCACATAATTTCATTCTCATTCTAAATTACTCATTCACAACATAAGCATACACACATATTCTAAAAGATATGCTTAAGACTTAAAGGAAATTACCACTCACCTTAGTAGGGTAGGAACCTTTCGCTCTAGAAGTTCCTTGGTTTCTTCAAGCTCTCTTTTGAACTCTAAATTTCATATTTAAATTTAAGTTTAGATTACTCATCACTCTAAGCCTTATTTCGAGATACTTCCTTCTACAAACATGTTCTAAAATATCTTGAAAAGCTTACCTTAAAATCTCAGCTCAGAACTCCTCGTGGTTTGGTCGTGTAAAACTCTTAGGTTTGAGAAAGAATTAGAATGCAGAATTCATTCAACAAAGATATGAATATATACAAGTGTACAAAGCATAGAAAAGGAAAATATCACAAAATATTTACAAGAATGGAAAACCCTAACTATAGAATTATAACACTTCCCCTCAAGTTGGAGCATATATGTTAATCATGTCCCAACTTGTTACATAGATAATCTATACGTCTTCCATCTAATTCTTTCGTGAAGATATTCTCCTAATTATTTCTCTAGTAATTCATATCCTGTAGATTACCAACCATGTGTTGAATTTTCTCTATGTACAAAAATTGCAATCAAAACTTCAATATGTTTAGTCCTTTCATGAATACTGGATTATGATGCAATATGAATGTTGCTTGATTATTACACCACAACTTGGTCGGTTGTGTGGATTTCAAATCCCAACTCAACAAAAAGTTCATATATCCAATTCAGTTCAACACACAAATTGTGCCATTGCTCTATAATTCTGAGTTCTACACCTTTGAACGTGACACCAATTTTGGCCTATATTCTCATTTCTGCACTTGACACGTGACACCATCTTTTCTTCTTACTCTTACCAATAAATCAAATTACCACCAACAAGAACACAATACCCTAGTTGATCTTCTGTCTTTCAGATCTTGAACAATCGGCATATGAGAAATATTCAATATTTAGTATGAACCATATTCCTTATATAATAAAACCACGCCTGGGAGCAGCCTTCAATATACAATTTAAATTTTGTTCCAATGCAGGCCCAATGACTCAACTATAGGGCATGACATGTACTTACTCACAATACTTACTAAATAGGCTATGTCCGGGTCGGAGTCCACTGTAAGGTAATTAAGTTTTCCCACTAACCTCTATATCTTTTAGAATCTTTTAGAGCAATTCTCCATCTTTTGTAGCTGGTAAGTTTGGCATCATATATGGGAGTACTAACATGGCTTAGACCCTTAGCTTTCTTGTTTCAGTCAACAAATCAAAGTACATATTTTCTCTGTGATAATAGAATTCCTTTCTCTTGCTTCTTATTACCTCAATTCCTAAAGAAGTATTTCAACATACCCAATCTTTTGTGATGGAAATTGAATATGAAGAAAGGTCTTTAGAGACTGAATACCTAAGCACATCACCAATAACAACCAGTATCACAATATCATCCACATATACGACCAACAAGATGACACCACCCTCGGATCTCTTAAAAAAGACTAAATGATCTGACATGCTCTTCCGCATTCCAAAGCTTTCAATCACCTGACTAAATTTTTCAAACCAAGCTTGTGGGCTCTGCTTTAATCCATACAAGGATTTACGAAGACGACAACCGTTCCATTCTCCCCCTGAGCAACAAACCCTGGTGGTTGCTCCACATACACCTCTTCTTGAAGATCACCATGAAGAAATGCATTTTTAATATCAAGCTTATGTAAAGGCCAATGATTTATTGGAGCTAATGAAATAAACAACTGCATAGATGCCATTTTTGTTACAGGAGAAAAAGTATCAGCATAGTCAACGCCATAAGTTTGTGCATAGCCTTTCGCTACGAGGCGCGCTTTTAACCGAACAACAGAACCATCAGGATTGACTTTAATTGCAAACACTAATTTGCAACCGATAGCTTTCTTTCCTGTAGGGAGAGAAACTAAATCCCAAGTATAAATATCATGTAAGGCAGTTATCTCCTCCACCACTGCGGTACACTAACCAGGATGAGATTTGCCTCACGAATAGTTTTAGGGATGGATACAGACTCTAAGGATGCAATGAATAAACATGTGGAAGGCGACAAATGGTTATATGAAACAAAAAAAGAAATAGGATGAGCACATGTATGTTTACCTTTACGAAGAGCAATAGGAAGATCATCACTCGTTTCTGGATCCAATGACGAAGAAGACTCTGGTACAGGGCATGGAACTGAAGGAGGTTGTCGTCGAGTAAAGACCTTAACGATGGGTGGAAGAGTAGAGGTAACCACAAGTAGAAATGAATCAAGAAGAGGATCGGAGGGAGAAATAACTATGTAGATAAGGAAATCATCCTTTAATTCCTTATACTCTCCCTGACTCTTATTCGGAGAGAATCACGGTGATGAAAAAAATGGGGTATGTTAAAAAAAATGATATCAGAAGAGACGAAATATTTATTTAGACTAGGACAATAACACCGATATCCCTTTTGGACACGGGAATAACCAAGAAAAATACATTTTAAGGACTTTGGATCCAGCTTGGTATGCTGAGGTCGAACATCCTGAACAAAGCAGGTACAACCAAATATTTTGGGTGGAATGGGAAACAAATGTTGCTTGGGGCATAAAGTACGAAAAGGTATCTTACCCTTAAGGATGGAAGAAGGCATGCGATTTATTAAAAAACAAGTTGTGGAAACAACATCAGCCCAAAAGGATTTTGGAACATGCATCTAAAACATCAAAGCTCTGGCTATCTCAAGGAGATTATGATTTTTTCGTTCTGCAACCCCATTTTGAGATGGAGTTCGACACAAGAAGATTGATGAAGAATGCCATGGGCATCTAAATAAGACTGCAGTGTATGAGAGAAATATTCCTTAGCATTATCACTCCATAGGATTTTAAGAGTACCACTAAACTGAGTTTAAATTTTAGCATGGAAGTTACAAAAATGAGAAAGTAACTCAGAACGACTTTTCATTAAATATAACCACGTAACACGAGAATAGTCATCAATAAATGTAACAAAATACCTACCCTTTTTTAGACTCAACAGGACATGGACCCCAAACATCATAATGGACTAATTCAAAAAGAGCACTAGCTCGTTTATTGACTCGAGGATACAAACTCAAACGATGAAATTTAGCAAACTGACATCACTCACAATCTAAAGAAGATAAATGTTGAAGTTACGGACGAAGAATTTTCAACACAGAGATAGACGAATGACCCAAACGACAATGCTCTTCAAAGGGAGACGACACGCTTGAGCATGTGATGGCCATACGTGTTTGTGGTTCAAAGATGTAAAGACCTCCAAATTCATGCCCTTTACCAATAGTCTGTTTCGTCGTAAGATCCTGAAATATGATAACCAGGAAAAAAGGAGACACAACAATGAAGATCACGAGTGAGTTTACTGACCGAAATCAAATTAAACGAGAAATGTGGTAAATTTAAAACTAATGACAAAGAAATTGATTCAGTAAGATAGACGGTTCCTGATCCTAAAATAGGAGTGGAGGTTCCATCAGCTATAGTGACATTAGGTGAAGAGGTAGATGTAGAAAGGTTAGAGAATAAACTGGGGTTACATATCGTCTGTAGCACCAAAGTCAATGACCAATTTTGACGTGGAGAAGAAGGCATTTAGAAATATTACCTGTCTCTGCGATGGCCATAATGAGAGTAGAAGATGATGCCCTCAATGACTCTTGATACAAAAAGATGATGCCCTCAATGACTCTAGATATTGCTGAAATTTAGCAAACTCCTCTACAGAAATCGTAATTGACTTGTCAAGATTATCTGAAGTAGAGGCGACATCTGCAGAGGGTGATGGCATCCTTTGATTCTTATTCAGCAATTTTCTGCATTCACACTTCGTATGGCCAGGTTTATGACAATAATAGCAAATAACACTTTCTGGATTTGATCTTTTGTTATTAGGATGACCTTTGGAGCTATTTGATTCAACCCCTTTATTACCTCTATAATCATTTGTGCGCCCAATCAAAGCACTACTAGAATCAGATGACGTAACTGCTTGTGTCTTTTCAGTACGAAGTATTCAAGTGTAAACTTCTTCCAATGATGAGATATTTGAGCTTGACAACCCTTGATCTTTGGCCATCTCATATTAGGTGCAAGACCTACTAAAAAACTCATGATAAACAACTTTTCACGTTGAGCTATTAGAATTTTTGGATCCGTGCGGATTGGCATCAAGGCATTGAATTCCGCACATGTATTTTTAACCTCCATAAAGTAGCTTGTAAGAGATTTTTCTCCTTGATGAGGTTAATATAGAGTCTTACAAACATCAAATACTCTATTAATATTATCTTTCCCTGAATAAAGGAAATCCAGATATTCCAATAGTTCCTTGACTGATTCGTAGTGATTTACTAGTTCAACAATTTAACGGTCAATAAAATTCTTGATTTATAGAAGCATCCTTGAATCGTCCCACCATCAAATCTTCTTATTAGCATCAATCGATGGCTCTTCT
Source organism: Benincasa hispida (assembly GCF_009727055.1). NCBI lineage: Eukaryota > Viridiplantae > Streptophyta > Magnoliopsida > Cucurbitales > Cucurbitaceae > Benincasa > Benincasa hispida. The sequence goes on from NW_024065011.1 coordinate 12,109, forward strand.
GTGATGTAATCATCCATCTCCATGCTTCTAATAAAGTGGAGGACATTTGATCTCCATAAATAGTAGTTGGATCCATTCAACTTGTGTTCAGTTACTTTTGACATAATAAGAACAATCTCAGACATGACTACTGGTTTCTTATCAGTCATTACCTCAAAAAAAAAAAAAAATAGACACCGGACAGTAGAAAATCAAACCCTAATTTACCGAAGAGATGTCTTTACGAGCAGTGAGAATATCTATATATCCTAAACAAACACACCATCAAGAAGAGTTAACAACACTGAAGAAACCCACAGAAGAATAAAAAAACGATGGCGCATGCGCCTACATGAGTCGGCGTATAGATGGACGGCAAGTTGGAACAATCGGCGCGTGAGCCTCACACATTGGTCAAATGGCAACCAGACTTAGGGGTTTTGTAGGTGGGCGGCTAGGCTCCTCATTGGATTGGGTGGTGTCGAAAAAAAGTTTTTTTTCCCCGACAGCAGCGGCTGATGACTGCTGCGGCGGTGGCTAATGACGGCGAACGAACCGAAGATGGTGACTGTGAGCAAAAGTGTAAATTCATCTCTCCACAAAACCCTAAACGTATCACAAATGGGTTCTAAATTCTCAAACTCTAAGGTTCACAAAACCCTAAGTTTGTTTAGAGAGCTCTGATACCATGTAAAACACTTAGTTTTGAGAAATAATCAGAATGTAGAATTCATACACCAAAGATATGAATATATACAAGTATACAAAGCATAGAAAAGAAAAATATCACAAAATATTTACAAGAATGGAAAACCCTAACTATAGAATTATAACAGGCCGGAATCCTCTGATCATCAAGACTGGCCCAAGCTTACCCGAGAACTCGACCCTTCAAGATTCTTCACCTTTCAGCCTGATTCCTTGGAGCTTGTTCTCCGGTAGACCAATCTTGAAAACTAAACTCTCAGATTTTTCAGGTGGCTTTGAAATCACTCAAAATGCACGAGTATTCTGGGAGAACTTCTCGTCCCAAGTTGATGCTACTTCGACAGCATCTCCTCCTCTTGGAACCTCTTGATGTTGGCATGGTCTTGCTACCAACACATGCCCTTCAGATCAACGCATAGCTTCCTCCGAATCTACCTTCTACACTCTTCCTAGTGTTTTTTTCAAGAGGATTTTGGGTTATGAACTGAAGAGAAGACTTATGGTGGTATTTATAGTTCAAAGGAACCGAACCTTCTCATCTTACAAAGCTTTCAACACATGACACCTCCTTCTTTAGAAACTTTTAGAGTGTTTGAACCAAGCTTTGCAACCTACTTCCTTGCCATTCACCTACTTCCATGCCCTCCTGTACTTCATTGTATAGCTCCATCGTTTAGTTAATATTTTGTTGTCACTTATCATCCAGCCCTCTCGCTGTTGCCATCGTGTAGCGTCTGTGCCCCTCGCATAGCACTTACGCCCCATCGCACAGCTCCATCATCTTAGTGATTCTCTCGCTGTTAATGATCTCGCTGTCGTGTATCTTCTCACTGTTAACGATCTCGCTGTCGCTCATTGGGTAATGCTGACGCCTATCGTCTAACGCATCATGCCTATCGTCCAGCACGTCCGCTTATTATGTAGTGCCATCGTGTAGCGCCTGCGTCTATCGCATGATGTCCATCGTCTAACAATTCGCTTATTTGTGTAGCAACCAAGCTCATCATTTAGCGCAATCATCTAGTGCTATCGTCTAGCACTTATGCTGATCGTATAGCACCATCGCCTATCGTGTAGTGCTATCGTTTAGACTTGACATTATTTAGCGCCGCATGAAACTACACGATCATCCGCCTGCAACACTCCAACGCCCAGTGCCCATGTTCGTGCATACTAGTCAGCATGCTTGCCAAGCCTCAATGCCTAGCGCCTTGGGCTCATTTTCTAGCCCTTTCGCTCTCACCCACGCAACATCTTATCATCCCAATGCATGAGCAACCTTTGGGCAGTGCCTCTTTGCCAACACTTTGGCCAACATGCGTCTATACCTTACAAGCTCAATGCATGGTTGTCCTTGGCCTCAATGCTTAATTCCTTATAACCTCTATAAACCTAGCCTCATTAGAGCCTTTATGCGTTAATGTTTATTTTTGACACCAAATAGGCATGGTTTCTTTTTCACTTCACACTTAGCCAAATTTTACTAGTTAAGGCTCAACTCAAAGCTACTAAAAGAAGATCTCTTCAAATATTTAGAATTTCCTTTTTCTTCAACATAGGATTTAACTTATACTTAGTAATTCACTTAATTACCTGCTTAAGTAGGAAAATTGAAATTCAGGTTTCACAGTGACTTAGAGATCTTAAGTGATGTTTCATGAGGTGAAGCAAATATTCTTTTTAAAAGTATAAATTATATGACATATGTACTATTTTTTCCTTCACTAGAATTTTTTCTCATGAGATTTATTCCTAGTAAGACTTTTATGAGCCATATTTTATATTTATAATGGGCATCAAAGGGGGAGTATTATAAATATTATAATAATAATAGATACCGTTAGTGCAAAGCTTGGTGTCTTAAAGGCCAAATGACATCTCCTACTACCCCATGTGTCTTCAAACAATTAGTCTATATGTCTTATGAGTACACATCCTTAGTGTCTAACTAATTCCACCTCCTACTTGCCAATTCTTCTCCAAAATAGTGGTCATTTTATGGATTTTGTAAGGTGGTGAAGATTGATGAGAAATCCAAAAAGATTGGAAAATTAGTGGAGAAATTTTCATAATTTCACTGTTTTATTTTATATTCTTTTGTCATTTATTTCTATTATATATTATATGTATTTATTATTATATTATAATTTTTCCATATCCGTGTTTCATTATGCACTTCTATTTTACAATAACATGGTGTATTTTCATCTTTTATTACGTATGCAACGTTGAAAAGGTAATCATAGACTGGGTCCACGACTCTCCTAAATCGTGTACCCGACACCCAACTGAGTGGCTCTTTTTGGAGATTTAGCCCAATGGCTACCACTAGAAGTGTGCTAAGTTAGTCACAAGGAAACCTAAAAGTTCTTCCGAACTTTTGACTTTATAAACTTTGATGGCTTGCTTGTTTAGCTTGTCCCCTCTTTGAATGTGTACAGTTCAAGCAAGAAAATGGCTAGCATGACTGAAGAACCACTATGAAGGGGACAATATAAGTTACACAAGAATATGACCAGAGATATATATTCTTCTTCATGCATATAGGTCTGGTCAGGTCCCAAAAGCCATCCGCGATCTTCTCCCTTCACTTTCTTCCCCATCTCAAACCTTCCTTTCTTTCTGCCTCTCTCTCACAACCGCTATTTCCCGCCTATTATCGTGCACCGTTCTTCCTGTCGCTGCTAACCATAGGTAATGTTTTTATTTCAATATATGAGATTGTGCTTCATAGATCTAGTATTTTATTTAAATGAGTGCATAAAAAATTAGAGATTTGATCTATTTTGGTTGAAAATTTGGTAGATCTAGTATGTGAAGTTTGTTTTGTATATGATTTGAATATTTTTTTTCTTTTGTAGTTTAATATTATAAGTTAGACTGAAGATTTGGGATGTAGTTGGTTTTTTTTTTTTAAAGAAAATATTTGGACTCTTTTGATTGGTCATAAAATAATATTTGGATTGTTTGGAGTTTTGATCTATTTGGACTGTTTGAACAGTTTAAAAGAGAAAAAAACTTTTTAGACTGATCATAAAATAGAGTTTAGATTATCTTTTGAAATGATGTTGGATTGGACTATTAGTATTAACGTATTAAGTTAGACTTTTTGCGTCTTAAAGATTTAGTCATTCTCACTACACCAAATGTTACTTTTTATAGTATTGAAGCATATCATTTATTCAAAAAAGCTATTAAAAGGTTAAAGGGAAAGGGCGAAAATGAATTTTTAGTCTCCCGCTCTTGGCATGTACGAAATTTGATTTATCTTTAAGGTAACACTTGAAAATTCCCTTTTCTTCTTTACAATCTATTCAAATCCATCTCTCCCTCGCATTGAAACCCTCTCTCTCGTTGTTTTAGTCATAAAAATTCTAGTCTCTTGCTGGCCATATCCTCACGTCAGGGACTCATATGGAGCTTATGCATAGTGGAACAAGTGGGAGAACCAAAATCCCTTCTTAGAGTGTGATCTATTTCATCCACAAGCTCTTTTCTCTTATTCTAGGCAAGTAGTTCTTCATCTTCTTGACCTTATCTTATCAAACACTCAACTTTCCACTTTTTTCATTTCTCTACATATCTCCCCATTTTCATCTTCATTTCTCTCCTATCAATGTCTCCGCCTTTCATCGCTAATGTGGATGTTTCCCCCATCATTGCATCTTCTCCGCTAGAGATCGGTTGTGTTTCTACTGTGTATAGCGAAGTCCAAGCCCACCGTATCGATCAACCTTTCCCTTTTCCCTCTGTTCTCAAAAACCCCTTCAAAATCCTCAATGGTCCTCCTACCTCCGCCGCCAGCAATCCGAGTGATTATTATCCATAGATCATTTACTTTCTCTTATGTTTTTGGAGTTTCTAGCCTTCATAAAGTGTTTTGTTTTGTACTCTATTTGGTAACTGAGTTAATTGATGTCTCGAAGGAAGAGTAATGACATGCATTGAGTTTTGTATGTTCTTTTACTATGTTTTGCTGATGATTGTAAATCTCGCTTTTCTTTGGAACTTGAGTTTTACTGAATGCGTTTTGAGGCCAGTTTCTACTTCTTAAGAATTTAGAGTGTTTGAGTTGTGTGTTATATACGCGTGTAGTCAGATTGCGAAGCTGTTTCCTGGTCTTTTTGGCCAACCATCGGTAATCATAGTGCCAAGTGATTCCAATTCGGTGCAGATGAATAAGAAATTGAAGATTGAAGTTGTCTAGTTTGGTGGCCAAGCACTGAGAGGGCATAATGCGATTTCTGGACTATTTGGTAAGGGATCTCATTGTGTCCACATTTATAAATCAAGAATAAATGTTCGTTTCTTTATTCAAGTCGTGGCTAATTAGCAGCTTCTACGATTTTGGTGAAGATTACCTACAGGTTCATGCAAAAGGAAGCACGTTGTATGATTTCAAGGGTGGTCCTGTAGGGATCATGAAATGTAAATATGTAGAACTGACTGCATAATTTATCTATCCATATCGCAATAAGGTTAATTTTCATGAAGGGATTTCTAGCTTTCACTTGTTAGAATTGTTAGTGTTAATATGTGCAGTCCTGATGCAAAGTGATTGCCATTTGAATGCAATTCTCGATTTAAATGCATTTTTCTTTTATCAGGGTGGTTTTGATATGATATGCAGTGGGAGGGATAAGATTGAAACTCCAATTAGGTGAAACTCTTTCTTCCATTTTCATTTTGAGACATCTTAGTTGTAGTCAAGGCATTAATTGACAGTTCGGTTCTATTTTCAGTTTAAGCAAGCTGAAGAAACTGCTCAGAAACTTGATCTGGATGGCCTTGTTGTAAATGGTGGAGATGATTCCAACATAAATGCCTGTCTCCTCGCTGAAAACTTTAGGTATTTTTCAGAACTATGAAATTTGTTTATTGCCTCCCTCCTTTTTGCTCTCTCTTTCTCACTCTCATGGTCATATATGGATAAGCTATTATATGTTATCTTTATTGCAGAAATATAAGGTTAAGTAATTAACTACTCTATGGTACAATTATTTTTGTGTGCAAAGACTCTGTTATTTATTTTCCCCTTATTTTTGTTGTTTACAAATTAGGAGTAAGAGTTTGAAAACCCGAGTGATTGGTTGCCCAAAAACTATTTATGGTGATCTCAAATGCAAAGGGGTCTCCACAAGTTTTGGATTTGAAACATGCAAGGTGCTCATTTTTCTTCATAACTACTTTAGAATTCATATTTCGTTTGGACTCAACTTTGGTGACTGTTGCAAAGTTGAAGTAGTTTTTTCAAGAATTCAAGGAAAAAATGGAATGTCGCATTCATGAGATGAGACTCTTAATAGGCTCTGTTGATGTTTATGCAGATATATTCAGAAATGATTGATAATGTGATGGTTGATGCTCGATCTATAGGAAAATATTACCACTATAAGCATTTTGCTTAATGAAATTGAAACTAAAAATAGTTCTGATGTGTTGACATTTTCATAATAATTGAATTATTGATATTACCAGTATTTCAAGTTCATATATGTCCACTTTTTTAAAAATATATATTTATAAATAAATAAATAATATCAATAATAAAGCTCATCTTGTTGCTTCATCTGTAAAAAAACAGAGCACTTCTCTCTATTTAATTTTATTAACTTTCTCTATTTGATCTACTTAATGTGAGATTGTACTTTTTCATTGTTGTGATGTTGTGATGTTAATACCTTTTTCTTTCTCACTCAAGTTTCAAGTTTATTATCATATGGCAAGTGTACATATATCAACAGTTGGACAACTTATGGGTCGTGCTGCTTCTCACATCACACTGGAGTGTGCTTTGCCAACTCATCTAAATATTACTATTATTGGAGAAAAGGTAGCTGCTTTATTTAAACTACTTAAGATAGAAATCTTTGTCAAGGAGGACATTTATCTCCACATGCTTTACCAGATAGAAATCTTTGTCAAGAAGGGCATTTACCTCCACATGCAACCCTAAGGTTAAGGTTGTTTATTCTCTTTGAGGATTAGATTTTGTCTCAGTAATAACTAATAATCTCTGCAATAGATACTCTCATGTAACCATGAAAATTGAAAAATGTTGAGTCAGTTAATATATCCTGTTTTAGAATTTCATCTTCTTGCATTTTTACATGGAATGGTAAATATCAAACAAGACTTAAGGGTAAAGATGAAAATTTGTGATAAACAAAGGATTCATGGAATTTGGTTGAAACTTTTAATATGGTGCAATGGAACTAAGTATTGACATCACATATCATATTCAATTGCCTAAGTGATACCGGATGCCTTTTTTGTCAGCTTTGAAAAAATTGTTCTCTACCACCTAGTTGTAGTTGATTAATGGAGATTTATTGGTTTTGAATATATGCAGGCGAAAAAATTTCTAGACAAAAATTAATGTGTTTTGAATGTTGACTCATTTATTAATAGAGCTTTAGTTTATAGGGTACATCGAATTTACAATGTGTTTTGCAAGTTGCGGCTAAGAAGCTTACCTTGAAAAACGTTACAGAATACATTGTCGATGTAATTAGTAAACGTTCTGAACTTGGTTATTAATTATGGTGTTGTACTTATTCCCAAGGGTCTGATGGACTTCATTCTGGAGGTATCTCTCTTGTTATTGTAACTAATTCTGTTTATTTCTTTTGGTTGTATGCTCACTATCCACTAAATCCAAAATTCTCGGGATCAATATGTCATTCTTGAACTGATATCATTTATAACCCACTTTCTACATGTGGAACATCTTATTTCGTAAGTCAATGAAATTCTTGCCCATGATATTATAGATGAGGATAGGATATAGAAAAAGAAACTTACTATTCAATCTCATCACCTTTTTGAATTTTTCCCACAAGAAATCCAAGAACAATTGTTGCTTGAAAGACATCCACACGACAATGTCAAGGTAATTGTTTTTTCTTTTTGTTTTATACATGTCTTTCCATGAAACTGAGTTGGGAAAGAGAAGGCAAAAAGGTGCATATAATGGGTGGCCAATTCAAGGGGTAGTCACATTTCTTCTGGTACTTATTCTATTCGTGCTTGAACTTTTGCTGTTTTACTTAAACGCTCTTGTTTAATAATTTAGTGATAACACATATTATATTTAGCACTTGGGTAGTAGGCAAATCAGTTGAGATCTAAAAAACATGCATGTTGGTAAATGCATTAAGATCTTTTAAATTCATATTTGATAATTAGCAGGTTACCAAGTATCTAGACTTCCATTATGAACTCGTAAAGAAAATGGCCAATCAAGTGATGGGTTAGGCTTACAGCTAATTAACTTTCAAATGTAAACTTACAAATGGTACGAGCGAATGGCCACAAAATGATATGAAAAAAATTGTACTTTACTGGTTAGTACTCTGTGTGTTATCTCTATTTATTTCTTCTTTTGACTTATAGGTACGAAGGGATGTGTGGTTTACCCACGAACTTTGATTCAACTTATTGCTATGTTTTGGGTTACACTATTGGAGCTTTCCTCCAGAGTGGAAAAACTGGACCAATATCATCAGTCTGTCTGTCCCACTGCCTGTACCTTCTGATCATTTTAGTCTCTAACCTTTTAACCTTCCATTCTTTTTCTTGTTATCAGTTTCCTCCATAGATTTTTTCTTCGTTTCTATTACCTGTAAGTTAGTTATGCATACCATGTAGGAAATTTGGCTGCTCCAGTTGAAGATTGGATGGCTGGCGGAACTGCATTGACTTCGTTAATGGACGTGGAGAGGAGACACGGTATGATTTCTTCATGAAAACGTGCATTCCTTTTCTCATGTTTTCTTGAATAGCAAATAATTTTTTTTCTAGAATATTTTTTATGGGGAATAAGAAGGGAAATGACAAACAGAGTATCAATAATCTAGCCAAAATTAGAACAATGGAGTTCACTAAAAGAAAAGAAAATGAAAGATGAAAAAAAAAACTCCCCAATCTATATTAAAAAGACAACAGTTTTCTAGTTGATGAAACTTAAAGTTTATTTTTTTCTTTTTTTGAGTATCTAAGTATCTTACTAGAGGTCAATAAAAAAAAGAACTGTTAATTAATCAAAGGTCCAATTGGCGAATTCGTAGGTTCAATTCCTACTGGAAATAATGTTACTCGAATATAGGAGGCATCCTTCGGGATTGCAGGTTGGTTATTCGTCAGCACGGGTTTACTTAACTGGAATTTCTTCAGAATGCTCATTTGACCTACTAACACAATACTATAAAGACTAGTCAAGGTGCATATAAGATCAGAAAAATAAGGACAAAAGTGGAGTATCATCATGTTTTTTGTCTTTCTTTTCTCTTAACAATTTGGAAAGGTTTTGGATTGATAGAACATTTTCATGAAGTCTAGTTTAATATTTATCATTTGATGATATCTTTCTAAAGGCAGAATTCGTTTGGCATGTAAGTTCAAGCCTATGATCAAGAAGGCAATGGTGGAACTAGATGGTAATATGATCTCTTTCTAAAGCAAATTACATTTCCTTTAATCTCCTTTCTAGTCTTATAATTCACGCCGCTCCATTTGGTCATGGAGATAGAAGACGGTCAGGATCCAGAATCCTACCCTATACATCTATGCAAGCTATCAAGACTCTAAAAAAAGAATGGACAAGGTTATATGGAATATAGTATCTTACCACAAACCAAATTATTGAAAATCAATACCTATGTTTCAGAGTTTGGATAAGAATAATCTTTAATTTAAGTCTCATCTGGTCAAAAATCCCATATTGATTTGGAAGTGAGATAATCCTATACTTCTTTGTAGTCTCCATCCTTACCATAGATTTATTCAGGGAATATGTTGAGGGTTCATTGTAATGTCTAATTTTGTGTTGGGTTATATTTGTCAGTATGTGCTTTGTAAGTGCCGGTCGCAAAATCAAGACGAAGCTTTCATGGTATTACTTTTATATTATTGGAAAAAGAGTGGACGCCCTGGTATGTTCTCGAAAGGGAAGGTAGAGGTAGTACTTCGAATGGCGAAGAGAAGCGGACTTGAAAAGAAGGAATCGGAAATCGTCAAAGAACTCTTTGTTGGGGAAACGAAGGGCTAGTTCTCTCTCTCTCTCCTATCTTATGGTATTTCACTTGATTTCTCTCTTCTTGTCTTTCCTTTCTTCTTTTCTTTCTTATTTATTATATGTTTTTCTTCTACCACTCTTCTCCATATGTTCTCTTTCCATATCATCTGATAAGTTATAAATTCTTTCGTCAATCTATATTCTTCATCTCAATTTGTTCATCTTATCATTTCAGAAGTGATACATGCTTTCTTATTATCGCTCTCTCTTTGTGTTTGCCCCTTTGTTAAAAATTTGATACTATCATGTATCATGATTTTCAGTTCTTATGGCTAAATGTCATTAAAGATAAAATATTCGAAAATATTAGTTCAGTAACCTGGTCACTTAAGGGTTGCGCGCGTGATCATTAGTGGGGTGTTCGTTTTAAACATATAAAAAATTGTCTTACGCCGCACACGTTGTATTTGGTTAGTTAATCATGTAATTTTTCTGCTAGGTTGCAATCATTTTATCTTTATCTTCCAAATTTTCAAGTTTTGGAGTAGATGTGATACACAACTAAATATATTAATGATAATAATGTTGATGTATCCTTTACACTCAGTGCCTATATTAAATTTTGGAGTGATTAATCCACAATTAACTCTAAATCTTGGCATTAGAAATTTCTATTCATCTAAATCCCAGACTACTAATATACAATTGAGTATTTAGACAAAATATTTGAATAGTCCCTTTGGTCATATTATGTCACACTTGAGTTTATGAACTTTTCCGTTCCTTGATTTCTTGGAAACTAACTGATCTTTAATTTTTTGACTTATTTTATTTATCTTTATCAATTCTTTTGATTTGACTTAGCTGTTTAGGAAGGGCTATTGTGCTTTATATGATTCATAGGTGCTATAGGGCAAAGAAAGAGAGATATGACTATTTAATTCCGTGGGTATTTTCGTCTCCAAAATAGAATTCTCAAACTTAAAAGTCCTAGTAGTAGTGACAAATACAGAAATTGGGAATTGACTAAATATACTCAAATGTGGAGATTAAAAAGTTCACTTATAACTTTGTATTTAATACTCATGCTCCTTGGCCTTCTTTTGAGTAATCTTTTTTTGTGTTCTAGCACAAGCCAATGGAGGATTGTTCATGATGCAAGTCACAAGGATTTCTGAGGTGGGACCTGAATACGATTGGGGTACTGTAAGGTTGAGTTTGTTTTTAATTGCAAAATAGTGATTATTGAAAATGCAACCTTATTATTAAATTACCCATGCAAATACCATACTCTCAAGCAGGAAGGAAGAAAAATATAAATGATGTTCAACCTTTTTGATGAAAGCATAAATGTCTTGAGATTAATTCGAAACATTATAATTAAATTGTTTATTATCTACATTGATATGCAAGCAGAGAGAAGAGTGCCATATTGAAATAATGGCTTTATATCAAAGAGGAGTTAATTAAATGAGAGGCACCTTGTATTCTATTGTTTAATTCCGATCTTTGGAAAGCAATTGTTTCCAGGACCCTTTTCAGTTCAACAAGGGTATCCTTATAATCAGGGGCAACATTGGCAGCACATAAATCCTACAAAATAGATACAATTGGCACACAAAACTATCTTATTATGGAACATGAGTTTCCATAAGTATGAGGTGAATATGCGTTGACTAACTATCTTCGGCTTGATTCAGGGATCTTCATATTTATTTGATCATAATCGTCTTTTTCTCCGTCAGTTTATGTTATAGAGTTTTTGAAAACTATCTTTCAACACGTAGTACAATTTTATTTTGGTAACAATATTTAAATTTCTTGTTTCTTGTTTATTATTTATAAAGGTAACACTAATTGCACGTATCTCTTTAAAATTGGGGTGGTTCTCTTGACAAAAGGACCAAATCAAATTCCTCAAATCAGGTATATATATATCACTGTATTGTATTTAATGTATTTGGTTTGGGAGAAGCGCTATTAAGTATTTGTAAAAGCTTAACATCTCACTACTGTTGGAAACTAAAAAATATCACATAGAAAGTCACTTATTATATTATTACCTTGGTTGGTTTCTTTCTTGGGGGAACTAGAAATTTACATCCCATCGTGTCGTGCATAAAATAGGATCTCTATTCACTTACTTACTCGGTCTATTCTTGATATGTTGGCCTATTTTTGTGGGCTTAGGCCGGTAGTTCTTAAACATTACCTCATTGGTGATCTTTTCGGAACTAGTATCTCTGATGTTATGTTTGGTTGTGGAATTTTTTTTAAGTTCTCTTTTTCTTTCTGTTATAATTTGTTTATTCGACTTATTTTCTGTTGTGTGTGAGGCCTTTATCTTGTATCAATTTGGATTAATTGATGGAGACCAAATTGTTTTTTAATGAAAATTTGTTTCATTTAAAAGAATCTTATTAAGAAAATTGATGATACTTCACTTTGATAGGATTTTCTTATGTAATGCATCTGGATCATTAAAAGTTTTTAAATCTTAAGGGTCACTAAGCTCGTATTAAATTGTGGTGACAAGTACGAATTATGATTTTGTAATAATTGATTTCAAAGTGTTTGGAAACTATTTTTTAAAATTTTTTTTAAATTTATATCAAAATTATTCTCATTCTTTGATATTATCAAATCTCTCAACTGTAGTCTTTGTGATTCAGATTCCTAGAATACAATCAAAAAACAATTTTCTTTCCATCATTATTTCCTTTTTTTTTTTTTTTTCATGCCAAGTCTCTATCTGCAGTTACATATCTTTTGTGTACAATTCAGTAATTAGCTAAACTACATGTTCCATACTAGCACTTAAACTCAAGGGCTTTCTCACTATATGATTTTATTTTATTATTTTTCTGGTTGGTTAAGTTTTCTAATTTATTTTTTTTTGAGTTTGGGACTCATTTCTTCCAAATATTGTGTCGTATTTTTTTCTTCTGGGTTTAAACTCATTTGATACTTCGTATTAACCACTCTTCTTTACCTATAGAAATTTTAAATAAAGCCAGTTTAAAGAAAAGGAAAAGGCATCTCTTTGAGATGTAATAATAGATGAGAAATAATAAGGATTACCGTTTCCAGACAGTTTTGTAATAAAAATAAAATTTAAAAGAAATCTTCATTTAGAGATTTAATATAAAAAATGGACCCAAACCTTTTTTTAATTCCTTTCGTACTTGTATTATTTCGCTCCCTTAGTTCTCGGCTCTCTCACATAATATTTCAACTCTTTTTCCTTTGCCTATTTCCTCCCAATAATAATTTAAAATAATTAAGAAAAAATATAATTATTGTAATTTATATACTAAGAAATATATTTGTACAAATTTTATGTAATGGAAAAATTTATGTTAACTATTATATGAAACCTATATAATTTAAAATAGTTGGTCTATTTTGGGTCACTATACTAACCTTTACACTACAATTTTGTATCAACTTACAAACACCATGACTGTTTTTTTTTTTTGTTTGTTTGTGGATTGACAAACATTTGATGTTTTTGTAGAAGCATAAATTGACAAGCAGGTATTTTTAAAAAGCTACAACAATTCCTAACTAAGCCTAGCCTATATATGAAAGTGAAGGGTTTGAATCAATTACTTCAATATGAAATTTAAGGGTGTGTCCCTTTGTGTGTGTTCTTCTTGTTTCTCCTCCATGTCCTAATTTTCTCTTGTAATATACAAATCAGTCTCTCTCTCATTTCTAGTTTCTACACTTTCTTTTAAAAAAAATTAAAAAAAGAAAAGAAAAGATCATTGCCATGCGAGCCCATGGATTTTCTCTTTGATTTCATGGTTATCTTTGCTTCAGCGGTCATTAACGTCTTCAATTGGTGACCTCCTTGACTTGTAATTAGCATCATTAACGTCTTTAATTCCAGCCCATGGACTTGTAATTAGTGAAGGTTCAATTGTAGAATGAATGTTTAATAATTTTTTGTGAAAGGGTGGCTGTAGAGCTGTTCATGGAAAAGTTACAAAAATCATATGATTTAAAAAGGTAATTGGTTGAGAATTATTTATTAAAAATTAGGTGCAACGTGCAAGTGATCTTATTATTACTACAAAAATGCATATAAAAATTAATGTCGATTGGTTGATTAAAATACAATTTGTAAAGTGCGAGCAATTTGACCAACTAATGTTTTGTTTATCTATTAATTTTTTTTGTTTTTGAGTTCGATATTGGCTAACTAATGTCAATTTATATAGGCCTGGTTAGTTTCTTTAGATATTCAATTAACTCTAACCACCAAGTGGGAGAGGAAGACGTAAATAAAGCAAAGCGAGTGTTTAAAGCCTTGGTTGCTTTGTCTGTTTGCAAGCCACTGCACTAGATACACATGTAATCGTATAGAAGCTTTCAACGTACGGACAAAATCTTTCACTCGTGATTGGACGATCTGACTCTGTCTTTCCACAGGTGACGAACACATAGCTCGTTTAAATTTAAATTGAACACTAACAAATTGAATCTTTGATGCAGGTGTTATATAAAAATATCTATGATCAAGAACCTCAATCTCCTAGTAATTTTGAATTATGCTAAAGCTTCTTTTAGTTTTCTTTCATATTGATTAATGTGATATTAGATCCTATTATATGAATACAAAATTACTCGAGAATTTGTTGATGAAATAAAGTTGATTTAAGAATGTTACAAAATTGATATTGGAGGAAGTCAATACTAATTTATCTGTGCCAGTGAGATTTGAGAGTTGTGTGAGTCAGGATTGTTGGTTCCCCTCCCGATGGTTGCTGAAAGCTTAATGTTAATGCCTCATGGTGCAGTGAAAATAATTTTGGTGGTTTGGAGTGGGTGATTCATGACTTTTAGAGTTCTCCTATCTGCACCGGGTTTAAGCGTTTTAATTAGGGTTGGCCAATCAAAGCATTTGAAGGTGAGATCATCAAAGTGAGATTATTATGTTTTTCCTAAATGGCAGGATTTATGAAGCAACCCCTCACTGTTGAATCTGATTCAGTCAAGATCATTCGTGCACTCAATGAGTCGTCAACAGATCTTTTAGAAACAAAAAATGTTGTTGATGCTAAGGTTGAGATTACATGGCATGTGGGTGTTATTTCTTTTGTTATCATTCTCATTTTTGTAATTTTTTTGCTCACTCTCTTACTCGAGTTGCTTTTGATTGGTCTGGTGCTCAACCTTCTTCTTCTATTTAAGGAATGTGGGCCTGTTGAGAGTCTTGTTTCCAGGATTGGTTGTCTTCTATTCTCCCTACCTTTCACCACACAATGAGCTTTATAATCAGGGCCAAGGGTGACCCAGCTTATTTATCTTTCTTCTTTCTTTTTTGTACGTTAGGATTGTTCGGGTGGAAAACCAAGTTGCATATTGGGTGAAGCTTAGTCATTTGGACCTTTCAATCTCGCAACTTTAGTAGCTAGGCACTCGAACTACCTGGTAAGGCATCTGGCTAGATTCGTGCCTAGTGCACCTTACCGTAACTGGTCTTGGGAAGCTTCAGTTCTCTAGTTTGATTCTTGTTCTTTTTTGTTTCTTTTATTACAACTTTGATATAGCTTTGGAGGCGCTTGTTTGTAGCCTTGTCTATTACAATAAAGAAAGCTGTGCATTTTGACCATAGCCAGCATCTACAAGAGCTCAGTCCTTTCTTGTCTTGACAAGATCTGTAAAAAACACTTCC
>NW_024065012.1:0-61425 GCF_009727055.1 Benincasa hispida
GATGGAGAAGTATATATCAAGTATTGCAAGACACAAGATCAAGTTGCAGACATATTCACAAAAGCATTAAAGACAAACTTATTCTTGAAAATGAAAGACAAGCTCGGAGTCAGGGAAGTCTAGCTTAAGGGGCATGTTAGAAATTAATAAGCTAGATATACTGTGGATTCCTAGATACATTTCTAATTTCAAGATACATGCATTTCTAGATACATGTAATTGTTCAAGTACATGAATGGTATTTACACATGTACTTCATTTATTTTGTGTCTTTTAGGAAATGTCTCTTGAGTACTATGTAAAGAGTTCATTTCCCTCACTTATATGCAAGAGAAAAGAATTAAAATGATCAATAGAAGCAAATTGAAGGTTGAAAAGAAACTGAGTTTCAAGAGAACAACAGTTTTCTCTTGTGCATTCTTGAGTTTTGTAAGAGAACAAGTTTCTTCTCTTCTCTTAAAAGTTTGTGAGATTTAGAATGAATTTAGAGTGGGCTCGCCAACGCTTTCAACATTTTTTCTCTTGTGTGACTTGGGTGGGCTGTAAAAAGATATGTGCAATCTTAGATGTACTCAAATATTGCTCTAAGAATAGTCAATAGAAATTGGTAACCTCTTTCAAACGTGTAGAACCCATTTCATGATATTTCTCCAATAAATCACCCACAGTTTCTACGCCTAGCTCTGAAGACAACCTCTGGTGGTATATACCACCCTTGCCCACGCCTTCTAGTCGCCAAACTTCACTGTCCCATGTTGGGATGTCACATTTTTGCAACCCTAATTAAAATTTTATATATATTACAAAAAAGGAAAATTATTATGCACTAAATATTAAGAAAATTTTTACACATGGAAAAAATGGCAAACTATTTATAGAAATAGTAAAAGAAAAAAAAAAGAAAAAAAGAAAAACATTGATATACTTTTATCAACATCTATAGTGATAGATTTGTATGAGTTTCTTTGATAGACTTCTATTAATCTCTAGCAAAAAAAGATCAAAATTTTGCTATTTTAGGTAAATAGTTTTACTTATTTTTTTATTTTTAAAAATTCCCTTATGTGTATATAAAGTGAAAAAAGAGTAATAGAACAACTATACCTTTCATTCGTGGAGTCTTAACTTTAAGGGGTCCGGAAACAGCGTCTTCAATCACACCAAACTCCATCAAAATCGATTCATCGATAACTTTAATTCCCAAAAAAAAGGTCTTAGATATCCAATATGAATTGGGAGCCACAATGAGATTATTGACATAGCCATTTCCATCTTTTAGCCGATGTTGGAGATTATTAAAAGAGATCAACTCCATTGTTTTATCTCTTGAAGTAAGAGCTCGAGATTTGCTACCCGACACTTGTTCGAGGAGGAAGAACTCAACCAGAGCAAACGATAATGGACCATTTGAGATTATAGTGTTGGAGTAGACATCACAAATTTGAAATTTTAACGTCTTCTTATCTGTAGATTCTATCTCATCATTGTGGTATATTGTGCTGGCAATTGTGTTGCAGAAACGTAATTTGTATTTCGCTGTTCCAGATGTAGATCCATTCCCATGTTGATTGCTATTTTTATATATTTTGTGTGAGAAAGAACCAAAAAGAAAAAATGCACAAGATGAAGCTTAACACTTGATATGATGAAGATGGAATCAAACAATGAAAACAATTATACTTTTTACTCTAAAATCTCATATCTCATAAATTTTAAAAGAGAAGAAACTCTTTTTCAATTGCTTTATTCTTGGCTTGGTTATATTATGAGTGAATGAAATGATCCCCTTTGTATATATCACTGTTTGAGAAAAAAATGTTTCAAAAAACTCATTTTTATTTAAGTGTTTTTTCATGGATTAAAATACACTTGTAAAGTTATTTTTAGTAGTTGTTAAACACTCCAATTTCTTCTAAAATGAATTATTTTTTAAATTAAACACTTGAAAATGTATTCCAAAAACACCATAATAAAATACATTTACACATACTATTCATGTACCACTATAATTAATTTCATGCACTTAGAACTTCATGTATGTACAAATATTATAAATTCAAGCATGTGTTCTAGAAATCTATACTCGTTTGATAACGTTCTCGTTTTCTATTTCTTGTTTCTTATTTCTTGTTTCTTGTTTCTTGTTTCTTGTTTCTTTTTTCCCGCTTCTTATCTTTAAGAACTATAAATTAAAATATGTTTGGTAATCATTTATGTTTATTGTTTCTTGAAAAGAAAAAAGAAATAGAAATATAAACTTATTTGATAACTATTTCTCGTTTCGTATTTCTTGTATTTTTTTTTCACATTTTTATTGTTTTATAATTTGAATATAATTTAATTATATAAAATAAACAATATATAACATGCTTCTTAAATAAATAAATAAATATAACATGGTTTAAAATATCAAAAAAACAATTATAAAAAGATTTACATTATGAAATACAAATAGATCCCGATGCAAAATTAACAATGATAATACAATTGTTCCTATCTTTCAAACGTTGCTCCAATTTAATCTGTAATCTTATTTTTCACTCGATTTATTCACCTTAAATGATGCCGATTCAAATTCAGTTCAATTATATTATTATATAAATATTGTAGTTGTAAAATAATACTAAAAATAAAGCTTAAAGAATATTTGAGTGAACGAAATTTATGTATTGTAAAATGTGAATTGGTTTTAAATGTACTAAACATATTCAAAATTCAAAAATTCAAAAATTCAACATTAGAATAATATATAAATATATGAATTACAAAATTCAAAAATTTCAAAATTAAAATAAGATATAAATATGCATATACAAAAAAATCAAAATTAAAAAAATATTTAAATATACAACTTTGAAATTTGAAAATTGAAAAAAAAAATTATAAATCTAAATATTATAAGTTTTAAACATTTAAAATTTAACTAATATATAAATATCCCTATTGCAAAGTTAAGAAATATAAAGAATAAAAGAATAAGAAAATGAAAAGGTCAAAAATAAAAGAAAAAGGAAATTATAAGAATGGAAATAATGGTGACTAACTAACGTGGGTTCTAACCCAAACCAATCATGTAGGAGTAGATCATCAGCACCTGATAACCAAACCTAGCAAAGATCATATAAAGATACAGGGAAAATGGTTTAATATAATATGGAAATAGAAACAGGATAAACTACTTTCAATAATTTTAAAATTTTGACTCAAATTTTAGAAACATTTCTCAAATTTTAGAAATAAAGTAACGAGATGGATTATCAAATAAGAATATTTCTTAAAAAATAAAAACAGAAATAGAAGATAAAAAACGAGAACGTTATCAAATGATCCCTAAGTTAGTTACTTTATAACATAATATAACTTTAAAGAAAATAAATTGAATTGCTGACCTTGGCGATGGCGAAAAAGAGTGAATGTTAAGGAGCATCTTCTTCTCTATATTGATAGATACCTAAAAAGCAAAATGGATTGGATGTTATAATTTTTGCACAAACGTACGTTTTGAGAATATAATAAAACTAAAATAGTTCCACACCTGTTTCCGAAATTCACTCTCAAAGTTAGGCCACATTTCATTGAGAAAACGATTAACTACTTCTCCAATTGCAAACTCAATTAGAGTGGCAAGTCCAGAACTGAAAAAATACAATCGATAAACAAAATAAATGGCATGGAAACAAATCAAGGACTCAATTTATTATTATTATTATTCTTTTTTCAACGAGATACAAGAGGAGTTGGGATTAATAGATACACTGGAACATCATAACTAAGTTGACATATTGTAGCATTCCCATCATATTTTGATTTTAAAATGATAATGTTCAAAATCGCGACACACAAAATATTGATGCTTACAAATTAACCTAGACGCTTACCAATTAAAAACAATAGTACATATAGACTCACTAAACAAAATTTACAAACATGATTTAAATTGATCAAAGTCGTTACTTCTTTTCCGCTGTCATGTTATTTGCTATTTATATTTTTTTTTTCTTGAATTGGACAAAGAAGTGAAGCTATTTGTCAAATGTATGTGAGAAACACACAAGAACAACACAATATGTTATGTGATAAAAACCGATAAATATATGACGCATAATAACATGAGGAGCTAAAGTCCAATCAAAAGCTACGATTCAAGCCCGTCGTTATCTCAAGCTTTTTACTTAATAAATAGATCTATACATACTATTCCATGCATAGATCTATTTATTCATAAATACACAAATTAATAAATAGATGTAGAGGGCTATGAACAAAAATATATACAAATATAGTAAAATGTTTTTGCAGTAGTGATAGTGATAAACTAGACACTAATAGACTACTATCGATGTCTATCATTTATCGACATTTTTCTAAATTTGAAAACATTTTTCAGTAATTTTGTCATTTAAAATAATTTTTTTTTTTTTTTGTCTCTATACATACTATTCTCGTACCTATACAATTCATCCACCTAAAACTTCATATATCTATAAATTATCACAAATTGAAGCAATTGTATCATAAATCTAAATTATCGACCAGGGCGATGGTGAATGAGAGTGAGGCCAATTCTTCTCCATTTCCTTGAATACCTGAAAAAACAATGGATTATTTTTGTTACAAAATCTGTTAATATCTCTAATTTTATCACACCACGAGAGAGGAGAGCAAAACTGTTCACGCTATTGTCTACCTGTTGAAGAAATTGATGGCCATGTTCTTTCCACATTTGAGCGACGATAGGCCCAGATCTGAAAAAATAAAGTCAAATTTATTAGAGGTGAAAAAAAAAACTCACATTACTAGCAGATCAAAGCTTAATTTTACTTGAAAAATAAATAACAAATATAAACAAAAATAGAAAGCAAATCCACCTAGTCGGTACTGGGCATCTCCTTTTGGATTCATCTTGAACTTCTTGGCCTTCATCAGAAGATCCTCTTTTCTTCTTGTTTTTGTTTGCGGCAGAGGGGCTTCTCCGATCCATTATTGAATTCTTCGAGACCTCCAGATTGAGTGATTGAGACTTTGGATGATCTCGAGTTAGGGTTTACGTCCTCACTATCCATTCGTGAAATATTAGTCTCTTTCATGTCAAATGAAGAGATAATTTCTGGAAAATTGTATTGAAATTTCTCAGTAGTTCAAGTCTATTGTGTTCAGACGAGCTAATGGTTTCTTTTTCAAGCCATCACTCCTTTTTTTTGCTTTTCTTTTTCTTTTTCTTTTTTTTTTTTTAAGCTCTGTTATAATCATTCAATTTCTCCAATTAATTATTGATTTTTTAATTTTTTTTATTCGTTGGGCTTCACGTTTGATTTGGATTTCGAAAATTATGAATTATTTATATATATGAACCATGCTTACGAATTTAGTTTAATAATTTCCCCATAAACTAATTACTTTTCATCCATTCAAGATGAAATAACCCGCAAACACATGTTTAATAATTAATTAAACTTGAGTTTGTTTGTCTTTTTATTTGAAAAGCTTAATGAATAGAGTACCACATTTTCTTTCTTTCTTTTGATACTTGCTCGGTTTAGAAAATTTTATTCGATGCTAAAATCTATTACCTTGATTTTTTAAAGGCTCCATTTTGTGCACCGATATGTGACGAGCTTGATTTTGTTTAACTTGGGATATTTTTATTTTATTTTATTTTATTTTATTTCATCAACAAAATAGAGTGAAACTTGAAAAAGAAGCTAACAATTGCCACAATTTATCATATGAGAAGTTTTCACATATAAGAAGAATAGCAAGCTATTTACATAAATAGTAAAAAAAAATACTGATAAACACTGATAGACTTCTATAAATCTCTATCAATGAAGACTTGTATTACTTTCTATCACTAATAGTATCAATGGTAGATTTCTTTCAGTTTCCATTAACTGTTAGACACCGATAGACTTCTATCAGCCTCTATAAATTATAGACTTTTATTACTTTTTATCACTGATATAGACATTGATACACTTCTATCAGCAGCTTCTATCAAAGACAGACTTTTATTAGTTTCTATCACTAATATAGACATTGATACACGTCTATCAGCGTCTATCGGTCATAGACTTGTATCAGTTTCTATCATTAATAGACATTGATATACTTCTATCAGCATCTACTGTGATAGATATTGATAGACAATGTCTATCACAACTATAATTAAATTTTGTTATTTATGTAAATATTTTTTCTTACTTTTTTATTTTTGAAAATCTCCCATATCATAATTTAAGGTTAAGTTGATGAAGTTAAAACTTGGATAAAAAAAGATTACCTTACCAAGTTTTTAGGGTAATTTTTTTCCATTACACGAAGACAATCATCCTTGATAACAATATAGGATTAACCGTAATAACTACTTTGTTAAAAAAAAAATAGCTAGACGTATGATTTTCTAAGATCAGTCTTCTATGGTAGATAATTAATATATTCCTTTTTAATTAGTATATAAAAATCAATTAAATTGTATTATTAGTAGACTTCATTGTTCACATAAAATCTTATTAAAACTAGTATAAAGGCAAGTGTGATGTAGGTGAAATTTAAATGTTTTAATTCAAAGTGAAAAGAAAAAATGAACGTCTAAAAGTACATATATCTTGCTTAAGGTTAATTTAGAATCATGTACGAGATGTCAAATTATATATTTTTTGTTTTCTTTATTTGTTTTATCTTCAAATTTTATTTTGGCCAACACATGTTTGGATGTGTTAGTGGACCTTGCAATTCTTGGAAATTATGAAATGCTAAATTATATATATTATTATACTAACAAATTTAGGATGCGATTGATATGTCAAAATAATTGAGATATCTTGGTATACCTATGAATTTTTTGGCTTCTGTTAAGGGATAATAAATCTTTTATTATATAATAAAATTTTCTCTTGTTGAATATCTGAAGAATCTCAAAATTAAAATTAGTTGGAAAACATGAATAAAATTATTGTTGACAGTTAAAAAAAACAAAAAAAAAAATCACAACTCTTCATGAGACCGTCTGTTTTTAAAGAGAAAAAAAAAAGATGTAACTTAATTGAAGGATATATTTTTCCTCAAAATATGTAACTACTCACATCTATACTATATTAAAATGGGTCAAATGGAGAGAATCTTTGACTCCCCATTTTGCCCTTACTTCTTTTCAAAAAAAATTCTCGTCCTTTTGCCCTTAATTTCCTTTATTGCTCTTGTATATTTTTTTTAAACCCTTACTTTTTGCTCTTCAAATATCCTCTTCATTGTAAAACCTTTTAACTATAACTAATTCTTTATATAACACGACGGAAACCTTTTACGAATAAGAACCTTTCATACAATTAATTTGTTACACGGTGATTTTTTCATTAAAAGTTGTAAGATCTCAAGAATGATATTCGAGATTTCTAAAAGGTTAGTAATCATTTCAAATAGTTTCGTAATTTTGAAAATTTAATGATGGGCATGGATGAATGACCATTGAATTCATGTACAATTAATCCATTACCATGATTTATTCAAATTTTCTTACACTATCATTACGGCACAAATTTCCACAAGTCTTAAATTTTGTGTGAATTGAGGATTTTTGTGGATTTAATACCTTTTTGGCATAAGTACACGACGACAAATCATTTGAAATTTGTAACCATGTTATGAAAATTAGGTTGGGACTTGATTTGACTTTTTTTTTATTATTAAAATGTAGATTTTTTATATGACATTTTTTAAATTAAACTTTTATATTTTGTTTAAATCTTTGATATATTTATAAGTAGTCATGTCAGAGAATCTATCGTTTTTTCCCTTTTATACTATGACTTTTCTTTTTATAATTTACAGATTTCTATTTTGTATCTTTGTTGCAAAGATGTTTCTCCTCATTAATATTTATGTAGCACCCGAAGGTCCCGCTCTAAAATGATAAAAAAAAAAAAAAAAATTCATTTCTACACATAAAAAGTATGTAAATCATTCAGTTATTAGATTTTGGATTTTAAAGGTAATTTAAATGATATTTTGACATTTTGATATACAATTTTGTGAAATTTTTATTTAGGTTGTGAGTTTTTGTGAAATATGTTTGTTCATTTTCATTTGTAGTTTTTGGTATATTATTAAGCAAAGACTTTATGGTTATTGATATGTTTTATTGCTTTTTTTAATTGTAATTTGAGATAACTCTATTTTCAATTGATATTCAATCATATTGTAAAGAGAAAAAGAAAGTTGGTTGAGATAATGGAAAAATCACTAGAATGGATAAAAAAAACTCAAGAGGAAATAAGGGGAGTTGGAAATATAAAGATAGATTTGAGAAAATTAGGGAATAGTGAAGAATGAATAGAGAAATTGATAAAAATAGAGTGTTTAAAAATTCATGTGATTTTATTCTTAATTTTAAAAGTACAATCATCTATAATCTCCATAATCTCATAATTTTAGATTATTTATTAACAAAATTAAATATTACTAACTATCTTCAACAAGTTTCTACTTATTAATATTAAATTTAGGGAAATTTTTATAAATAAAAATATCCCAAAAATATTTATACTGCATAGCAAACAATTCTAAAAGTACTTTGTACTTTTGAAGTTTTTTTGCTATAAAGTGTAAATATTTTTAAATATATTTTTTTTTTATATTTAAAAAGGCCCCATTAATTTATATCAATTCTCTTAATTAACCTTTTTTTATATTCCAAGCCATTGAAATCTAAGTTTTTTTTTTTTTTTTTTTTTTTTTTAATGATGAAGATTTATTTGATCATGAAAATTCAATGGGTATGCTTGAGAATTGATTAATTAATTTATTGTTGTTATTTCAACCCTAATTTTTTTTTTTGTTAAATCTTTCATTAATTTTTTTTAAAGATTTTTTTCAATAGTCGGCCTGGGGAAATTACCAAAATACCCTATGTTTTCTTTTGGAAAATTACCATTTTTGGGATTAAATTCAAAACAAACCAAAATGAAGAAGAATACAACATTGATTGAGAAAAATTAACAAAATTTCCATTTTCTTTTTTTCTTTTTTTAATTTTATTTGGAACTGAATTTTATACTTAACATAAAATGTAGGTCAAATAATACTACCAAATAGTCGGTTTCTAATTCCTCATGTTGTGGGTGAAAAACATCGTTCTTCTTTCATCGTTTTGTGGGTGGAAAACGTCGTTCTGTTGCAAGTGAGTTTGTCATGTTTGTAACTGGAAGCATCAAATTGAATTCTGTAAGACGAGACGTTATATGAAATACTGAAACTGTTGTAACCGTTCATTTTCTTTCTCAAATTTTGTGTATTGCGTGTTTTGTCTGTCAATGATTTCATTTAGACATTGTCTAATCACAATTTGTATGTGTTTACCAAAGTTTGACAATATAAATTTGAAATTTGAGTAAACTTGAGAATATATCAACTAACTAAGACATTATAATCTCGATCCAAATGTGAGAGGTTTGAATTTTTTATTAAAAAAAAAATGTACATGGTGACTTTCTTATATCTCTTGTGAAAGGGAGCATTTCATTGTCATATAGTGTGATAGTAGCTTCTGAGATTGAAACTATCCCAAAATAATTAGGGTTTTCTTAGTACAACAAGTAGATACAGAGATTTGAACTTATGACATCGAAGGATGAAGCATATATTAAGTAATGTTGAAATATGCTCACTTTTGGCCTTAAAATTTAGAATTTCATTTCAATACGTTTTTTTTTTAAAAAAAAAAGTAGAAATATAAAGATTTGAACGTTCAACTTTAAAGAAAGAAGTATATTCTAACTAAAGGTGAGTTGTTCACTCACTAATATGGTTTATTCTTACAAAACTATGGCGGAGTTTGTTTATCGTTGAATTATGTTCGCTTTGATTTATTCTCATATAAATGTTTTTATTTTCTTTTCTTGTCCATTAACATATTAGTTTAAGTTATACAACCTTTAATAAATTATTATCGGAAAGGAAAATGCATCTACATGTTAATTCATTTGAACTTATAGTGAAAACGTCGTGTTTTTGGCAAGCGAGTTTGTCGTGTTCGTAAATGGAAGCATCTAATTGAATTCTGTAAGACGAAACATTACATGAAATATTGGAACTATTGTAATTGTTCATTTCTTCCTTGAATTTAGAGTATTATGTGTTTTGTCTGTGAATGGTTTCATTAAAACATTGTCTAATCAAAATTTGTATCGGCTTACCAATGAGAATATACATTTGAAATTTAGGCCAACATGAGGATATATCAATTAGTATAATCTCAATATGAGAGGTTTGAATTTTCAAAAGAAAAAAAAGTACATGGTGACTTCCTTATATCTCTTGTGAAGGGAACATTTCATTGTTATATTGTGAGATAGTAACTTTTGAGATTGAAACTATGCCCAAAGATTTAGGGTTTCCTTAGGATACAACAAGTAGATACGGAGATTTGAATCTATGGCCTTGAAGGATGAAGCATATATCAATTAGTGTTGAAATATGCTCACTTTTGGCTTTAAAAATTAGAATTTCATTTCAATATGTTAGAAATATGAAGATTTGAGCCTTCAACTTTAAAGAAAGAAGTCTATTCTAATTAAAGGTGAATTCTCACTCATTAATATGACTTTCTTACAAAACTACTGCTAAGTTATGTTTATCGTTCAACTATGTTCACTCTCATTTATTCATTTAGAAATGTTTTTATTTTTTTTCTCTTGTCCAATAACATATTAGTTTAAGTTATGCAATCTTTAATAAGTTCTTATCGAAAAGGAAAAATTATATACATGTTAATTCATTTGAAATTATAGTGAAAACGTCGTTTTGTTTTAGCAAGTGAGTTTGTCTTGTTTGTAAATGGAAACATCAAATTGAATTTTGTAAGACGAGACATTACACGTGTTACTAAAACTGTTGTAACCATTTGTTTTCTTTCTCAAATTTAGTATATTGCATGTCTTTCCTGTGAATGATTTTATTTAAACATTGTCTAATCACAATTCGTATGTGCTTACAAAAGTTTGAGAATATAAATATGAAATTTGGGTCAACTTGCGGATATATCAACTAGCTAAGACATTATAATCTCGGTTCGAATGTGAGAGGTTTGAATTTAAAAAAAAAAAAAAATGTATATGATGACTTCTTTACATCTCTTGTGAAGGGGAACATTTCATTATTATATAGTGTGATAGTAGTTTTTGATATTGAAACTATTCCCAAAGATTTACGGTTTCCTTAGGATACAACAAATAGACACAGAGATTTGAACTTATGGCCTCGAAGGATGAAGCATATATCAATTAATGTTGAAATATGTTCACTTTGGGCCTTAAAATTCAGAATTTCATTTCAATATTGAGATTTGAACTTTCAACTTTTTTTTAAAAAAAAAGTATATTCTAACTAAACATGAGTTGCTCACTCTTTAATATGATTTATTCTTACAAAACTCGTTGACTTATGTTCTTACAGAATTATCGTTGAATTATGTTCACTTTGATTTATTTTTATATAAATGCTTTTATTTCCTTTTCTTGTCCAATAGCATATTAATTTAAGTTATACAATCTTTAATAAATTTTTATCGAAAAAGAAAAATGCATATACATGTTAATTCATTTGAAATTATAGTGAAAACATCGTTTTTTGGCAAGTGAGTTTGTCCTGTTCGTAAATGGAAACGTCAAATTGAATTCTGTAAGACGAGACATTAAATGAAATACTGAACCTGTTATAACCGTTGATTTTTTTACTCAAATTTAGTGTCTTTAGAATTCAATTTCATGCTTCCACTTAAGAACAAGACAAACTCACTAGCCAAAAAATGACGTTTTCACAATAATTTTAAATGAATTAACATGTATATGCATTTTTTTTTTCGATAATAATTTATTAAAGATTGTATAACTTAAACTAGTATGTTATTGGACAAGAAAAGAAAATAAAAACATTTAAGTAAGAATAAATCAGAGTGAATATAACTCAACGATAATTCTATATAAATATAACTCAATGAGTTTAAAATAATAAATCATATTAATGAGCAAGCAACTCAATGTTTAGTTAGAATATACTTCTTTTTTTAAAGTTGAAGGTTCAAATTCTTAATATTTCTATTTTTCGTATAAAAAAAACATATTGAAATGAAATTCTAAATTTTAAGCCCCAAAGTGAACATATTTCAACATTAATTGATATATGTTTTATCCTTCTTGGCCATAGGTGTTAGACGTTGTCAATTCCAGATCTCAATCATTGTTGTGTTGTGGAAGATCCACTATCTTGAAAGCAAAATTGGCACGTCCTTGATGCTAAGTCGCCAAAAGTCAATTGTTCCCCAAGGTTAACACAATACCCTTCTCAGACGTGCACTCGTCAAAGAAGGATTAGAATCGAGTGAAAAATTTTCTCATAATAAATCATTTTAAGAGACAGAAATATAATGTCAAACTCAAATTTCACTCTTGAGGGCTAAGACAACTATTTTTCCTTTTATAAGAATCCAATAAAAATATTTTTCTAAATTAAATGTAAAAAAACGTATTTAAGATCTGAATTAAATACAAAAATGTTTCATATCTTAATTAAATACAGAAAACCATTTTCAAATTTAAATTAAATATGAGAATACATTAGAAATTTTTGGTTATTTTATTAAAAGTCATTCCAGCAAATGACCAATTGACTAGTCATTCCCAATAATCCCTCACGAATGACTAACAATTAAAAACAATACATAATTTATTTGAGCAAATATAAGAGAATAAACTTAAACATCAATATCTTTTGATTTGAATTGATGCATAGTGAAGTAGGGCAACAAGATGATTAGAGAGATTGAGTTACTCTTGAACTTTCAATAACTATGGTTAAGACCCTACAACACATTTTACTCCTTAACTTTCCATCGATTCTACGATAAAAGCGTGCTATTTAAGGTCATGCACATAGAACCTCAGGTCAACGTGAAAGCTCTGGGAAAAGACCTTTAAACTTTTCCATAGAAGGTGACCACATCTTCACAATCACATTAATGCTTCATCAAGTCTATCGCAATAGACCATTCAAAACTAAGCTATAAAGACTTCACATCTAGTCCATACCAGGATCAACTTCATCAAGTTTTTCAAAGATAAACCACTCAAAAGCTAAGCTATGAAGATTTTACTATTATCCATTAAATCTATACCAGGACCACCCAAAAGAAGGGCTATGAAATTTTTAAAGGTTTTAGTTCTGTCCATCAAGTCTGTACTAGGACCACCCAAATGAAGGGCTACAGACCATCAAGTCTATCACAATAGACGACCTAGATAAAGGACTATGGACCATCAAGTCTATCGCAATAGACCACCCAGATAAAAGGCTATGGACTATTATAATGTTTCGAGTTTCATACTTATGTTGAAAATTCTAGAATCACTTTCCTTGTTAGGCCTTTAGTGAGAGGATCTACAAAATTCCTCTCAAACCTTACGATGTAATCCTCCTTTTAGTAATTGTTTCACAGTTTCATACCTGAGGTGTATATGCCTCCTCTTGCCATCATACACAATTTCTATGGCAACTTGTTAATCATATTGCAAAGAGACTAGTACTAATGCCACCCACAATAGTACATCTCTAGTAGACTTCTAAGCCACTCATACCCATGCCCTCTACAATAGTGCATCTCCCATTAGACTTCTAAGCCACTCATACTGGTGTCCTCCACAATGATGCATCTCCTAATAGACTTCTAAGCCACTCATACTGATGCCTCCTATAATGGTGCATCTCCCAAAAGGCTTCTAAGTCATTCAACCTCTTGTTCTGCTAATTCTAAAGCAATAAATTCAGACTCCATGGTGGACCTTGCTATATAAGTCTGTTTTGCAGACTTCCATGAAATAGCTTTTCTACCCAATAAGAACAGATCCACAAAGCTTACTTTGTCATTCTAAGTTACCCAGTTTGCATATAGTGCCCTTCTAATATGACAAATTATTAAAATGCAAACAATAATCTACTGTATAATTAAGATACCTTAATAAACGATAAAGAACAATCAAATGATATTTATCAAGATTATTTGTAAATCTACCCAGACTTCTCTCAACATATGCAATAATAGGTCTAATATAGTTCATAAAAGACTTAAAACTTCCTATAATTTTTATATATTCAGATTGAGAAATATTATCTCCCTTATTTTTCTTAAGGCTCATACTAGCATCATAAGGTGTTCTTATAGGAGCATCATCATAACTATCAAATCTCTTTAATAGTTATTCAATGTAGTGTGATTGACCCAAATAAAATCCATTCTCAATTTTTCTAATCTTAATACCAAGTATTAAATCAATTTCTCCTAAATCTATCATTTCAAAAAATGACAATGATAACAACTTGGTATTATTGATTGCATCTATGTTTGTTCTAAAGATAAGCATATTATCAACTTATAAACATATAATCATACAAACATATACAACTCAAACAATTTTGAGTAAACACATTTATTAATGGATATTAACATATACAACT
This sequence comes from Benincasa hispida, assembly GCF_009727055.1. Taxonomy (NCBI): domain Eukaryota; kingdom Viridiplantae; phylum Streptophyta; class Magnoliopsida; order Cucurbitales; family Cucurbitaceae; genus Benincasa; species Benincasa hispida. Next base: position 14,503 of record NW_024065012.1, read on the forward strand.
CAAACAATTTTGAGTAAACACATGTATCAATAGATATTTACTAGTATACAGTTAATGATCTCACTCAAAGCTTCCTTAATAAAGCCCTCTAATTGAGTCATAGATATATTTTCTTTCAGGTCATCATTGAGAAATGACTTATTTACATCCATTTGATATATTATACAAATGCAAATAAGGCTTTATTTCCTTTAAGAAATTCTATTAAATCAATGAAAATCAATTTTCATTTTCTAATTCCAATCAATTGAAATTGTATATATGTACACCGATGTACCCATGATCATCTCCTTTTCTAATTCGTGTGGGACTTTGGTCGCATTCACAACAGTCCTCCCCCTCGAACAAAGGACCAATTGAGCCTCAAGCAGCCATTTATCCATCTAACTCTTATCTAGGATAACTCCTTTTTAGCCAGAACATGACGTCTATCCGATAGAGTTCAACCATGGATCACACCATGTGACTACTTTTGAGGCTTCACTACATCTTTGTTCAACACCAAGCATTTATATCAACGTGGCTAAGCTAGGGGACGACTATGATACTACTTATTAGAGATAACAACTCTCAAAATATCTTCATAATAATATGATCTTATATCTACTTTGGACATAAGCCCTCATGGCCTTGCTTTTAGGTTTAACCCCAAAAGACCCCATATCAATTGAGATAGTTATTCCAACTTATATATAAAAATCAATTAATTTTTATTGTTAGTAGACTTCATGAGAGCGTCTGCTTTTAAAGAGAGAAAAAAAGATACAACTTAATTGAAGGATATGTTTTTCCTCAAAATATGTGATTACTCACATCTATACTATATTAAAATGGGTCAAATGGGAAGAATCTTTGACTCCCCACTTTCCCTTACTTCTTTTCAAAAAAAATTTCTTTGTCCTTTTGTCCTTAATTTCCTTTATTGCTCTTCACGTATATTTTTTTAAATCATCACTTTTTGCTCTTCAAATAACTGTTCTTTTATAAGCCTCATATCCTCTTCATTGTAAAACCTTTTAACTAAAACTAATTCTTTATATAACAACGGAAAACTTTTACAAATAAGAACCTTTCATAAAATTAATTTGTTACACGGTGATTTTTTCGTTAAAAGTTGTAAGATCTCGAGAATAATGTTCGAGATTTCTAAAAGGTTGATGATCGTCTCAATTAGTTTCATAATTTTGAAAATTTTAATGATGGGCATGGATGAATGACCATTGAATTCACGTACCATTAATCTATTACCATGATTTATTCAAATTTTCTTACTCTATCATTACGCTGCAAATTTCCACAGGTTTTAAATTTTGTGTGAATTGAGGATTTTCGTGGATTTGATACTTTTTTGGAAACAGTACACGATGAACAAATCATTTGAAATTTGTAACCACGTTATGAAAATTAGGTTGGGAATTGATTTGACTTTTTTTTTTTAATTATTAAAATGTAGATATTTAATAAGATTCTTTTAAGTTAAACTTTTATATTTTGTTTAAATCTTTGATATATTTATAAGTGGTCATATTAGAGAATCTATCGCCTTTTCCCTTTTATACCATGTCTTTTCTATTTATTCGTCCATAATAATAATTTTTAGATTTCTATTTTGTATCTTGATTGCAAAGATAGGTTACTCCTTATTAATATTTATGCAACCCCCGAAGTTCTCGCTCTAATGCTTAAAAAGATACAATTTTTTTTCTTTCATTTCTACACATAAAAAGTATGTAAATCATTTAGTTCTTAGATTTTGGATTTAAAGGAAATTTAAAGGATATTTTGTTATTTTGATATAAAATTTTGTGAAATTTTTATTTAGGTTGTGAGTTTTTGTGAAATATGTTTGTTCAATTCATTTGTAGTTTTTGGTATATTATTAAGCAGAGACTTTATAGATATTCATATTGTAAAGAGAAAAAGAAAGTTGGTTGAGATGATGGAAAAATCACTGGATTCGATAAAAAAAATAAATAAAGAGAAAATAAGGGGATTTTGAAATATAGAGAGAGATTTGAGAAAATTAGGGAACAGTGAAGAATGAATGGAGAAATTGATAAAAATAGAGAGTTTAAAAATTCATGTAATTTTAATTTTAATTTTAAAAGTACAATCATCTATTGGTTCTCCATCTCTATAATCTCATAATTTTATATTACTTTTTAATAAAATTAAATATTACCAACGTATTTGTAACAAGTTTCTACTTATTAATATTAATTTATATGAATTCTTTTAATTAATCTTTTTAAATTCCAAGCCATTGAAATTAACATTTTTTTTTTGTTAGATTTTAATTAGATGATTTATTTGATCATGAAAATTCAACAGGTAGGCTTGAGAATCCATTAATTTATTTAATGTTGTTATTTCAACCCTAAATTTTTTTGTTAAATCTTCGTTTATTTTTTTTAAAAGATTTTTAGCCATTGAAGTTAAAGTTTTTTTTCAATTGTCGGCCTTGGGAAATTACCAAATTACCCTCTGTTTTCTTTTTCTTTTTCTTTTTTTTTTGGCAAATTACCATTTTTGGATTAAATTTTAAATAAACCAAAATGAAAAAGAATACAACATTGATTGAGAAAAATTAACAAAATTTCCATTTTCTTTTATTTCTTTTTCATTTTATTTGGAACTGAGTTTTATACCTACCATAAAATGTAGGTCAAATAATACTACCAAATAGTCGGTTTCTAATTCCTCGTTTTGCGGGTGGAAAACATTGTTTTTATTCTGGTTTTGCAAGTGGAAAACGTCATTCTTTTGGCAAGTGAGTTTGTCATGTTTGTAAATGGAAGCATCAAATTGAATTTTATAAGACGAGACGTTACATGAAATACTGGAACTGTTGTAAGTGTTCATTTTCTTTCTCGAATTTAGTATATTACGTGTCTTGTCTGTGAATGGTTTCATTAAAATATTCTCTGATCAAAATTTTTATGTACTTACCAAAGTTTAAGAATACACATTTGAAATTTAGCCAACATGAGGATATATCAATTAGTATAATCTCAATATGAGAGGTTTTAATTTTCAAAAGAAAAAAAAAATTACATGGTGACTTCCTTATGTCTCTTGTGAAGGGAGCATTTCATTGTTATATTGTGGGATAGTAGCTTTTGAGATTGAAACTATGCCCAAAGATTTAGTATTTTCTTAGGGTACAACATGTAGATACGGAGGTTTGAACCTATGGCCTTGAAGGATGAAGCATATATCAATTAATGTTGAAATATGCTCATGATGACATGCAGAAATGTATATCATCTTAGGCCTTTTACTTAGAATTATGAAGGTTGTTAGGCAGAATATGCGTCGATCATGATAAGAATTCACAAGAATATGAGTTTGCATCGAGCAGCATATCAAATCTCAGCTAACCCATTACTTTGCGTTAATTATGCGTTTAATGTTTTATTTTTGTAGCCAATATAGGAAATGAACGCAAATGCAAAAATCGAACCATCGCATAGACGACCGCATGCGGAGAAACACTCCATCGCAAGGCAAACACATCGATCAACGCATGGATGTTGCAGTAATCAACCGTATTCATCCATCGCATGGGAGTTGCACTCTTCAAACGATTGCGGTCATCATGTAGAGTTACGGTGTTAAGCGAATGCGACCATTGAGTGATTGCGGCTACGCGGTAACGTATTCTAATGGGATCAATGCAAGGTAGGTGGAATGAGCGCATCAATGCATCTACCTCGAGAAAATCCAAAGTTGATGTTGACATTTCACCTACCACATCGTTAGTGGCAGAGGTTCAGAAAAGGACTAACGCGTTTAACGTCAGACTCAGAACAGTCCAATTAATGTTGTTGGCGATCTAAGCTCTATAAATAGAGATCGAAGAGCTGAAATTCGATCATCTGGGGAGGATCCTTGAATCTGGGGATTATCCCTCAACCGGGGATTTTCCCCACGATCTAGACAAAATGCGTGAGAAGATGCCTAAGAGTTCTTCACCTCCTTCATCCACTTCGTGTGACGACCAGAGCCTTCGACCGGAGTTAGATCTCGAGAGAGTCAGCTCCTCTGCTCATCCATGGCACCACTAGTACCCTTGACGCACATCCGTTAGAAGCAAATCTTTGCTTCCAGCCAGTCATTTCTTTTTCCTTTCTTTTCCTATATTGTATTGTAGGACATTTTGAATTAAGAAATTAATACAATGTGTTTTTCAATGCATTTCTCTATTCCTTGGATTCCATCTCCATCTTCTTTGCTTAGCATCTTTAGTTTCATTGCAACACTTAGTGAGATTGCTTGGGTATTGCATACTTAGTCATGTGGATTAGGGATATGAAGCATGTAGAAACCTACCAAGAGGTATGCATTGCGGGAGTATATGAGTAACCTTATTTGCTGAGTGTGAAGCTGTTGCAATGCCTGTCTATGTGAGATTAGATCGGCATAAGTAAAAGATAGGGACTTAGAGATAAGCTCTGTTTGTCAACACTACATCGCATGCACCCTAGGAATAGGAATGATGATATGTGGTCGCCTTGTTTTTGTATCATCGCATAAACAAGAATTAGAGCCTTATGTGTAGGCCCTATAGACACCTCTGCTCATACATCGCATGCGTTCTAGCATTAGAAGCCGTAGCATTCGCACCGAGAGGTGGTTTATTATTATATGAGTGTTGCATGATCGCATTAGTTTGCGTTGACTAGGGTTGCCCTTGTCGTCACTCTTAAGGGTTGCAATGAAAACATCTCAACATTTTATCTATTTTCCATAAATTTATTTCATGTCAAGGTTTGTCGTATCTCTACCTTTCAGGCATATTCTCATTGCATTATCTATTAGATAGAAGTAGGAGTAGAATTAACGTAGCAGTATCCCCTCCATTATTTTATTCAAACCGCCGCATGCACATCACCGCAAACATATTATTACAAGTCCCTGTGTTCGACCTCGGATTACCCAAGAAACTTGCGTTCATGTTATACTTGGCGTGAACGAAAGAAAACTTGTGGCAGGACGCATGACTATCGACACATGACTATCAACATATATCTTAGAAACATGCATCACATAACACGTCCAAGGGAAGTTGGTTGTCGAGTAAAATTGAGTTCCAATCACGTGCCACCAAGTTTTTGGCGCCGTTGCCGGGGACTTGGGAACTAAATGTTTGTTAAGTTTTGTATCTCTGCGAGCAAACTTTTTATCTTGGGTGTATTGCAGCTTGTGTGACCAGGTTGCAAACATTATTGAAGTGTAGGCGATGCGCTAAAAGTCAGTATTGACCCCAAGGTAGGAAAATCAGTAGCAAAAGAGCTGAAGGCAGTTCTAAGCTCATGACGGCCGCATGCGCCTAACAATTGCCGGAAGTTCCAATGGTCAGGGCAACTTGAACCAAACAATTGAGAGCCATGTCCTGCATGAAAGACTCCTTGCGGTGACAACACTCTTATTTTTTCAGGGACGTCTTCTACTCTATCTTTACATTGCTTTCTTAGTATAGGTTATTTATTTTATTTTTATTGTTATTTTTGATATATGGCTGCTTCCTTGGTTGTGGTATGTTTGCTCTTGTAGGTACAACAATAAGTCTCCTCAGTTCGTAGTTCAACGGAAGAATTCCTCTCACCCTTCAACGCATGGCTTCAATCGCGTGGATTCGAATGCATGAACGCATGCGTTGTTCCGCCTAAGATCTTTTCTTGTTATCTTGTATGCCTTATCCTTTTTAAATTCTCTTTTTCCCGATTGCATTGTTTTGCGATGTTTCTATGATGGTACATATAGTTCACCGCATTTCCTAACTAATCAATGCAAGGCATTCTTCATTTTTATTAGCTTCTTCAAATTTTGGAAGTCTTGAGTTTTATCTTGTGCAAACCTTTGTTCAAACATTTATTAACGCATTCTTGTAATTTTGTTTTTAGCTTTGCAGTGAGAACGCTGCCAACCCCTAAGTTTGGGGGTGGCAGCGGTCTCGGGGAATTGCGTTCATTATATTGCGATCATATATTATATACAAAAAAAAAAAGTTGAAGTGAGCTTTTGTGAATAATAATTCCACTGTCAACATAATGGGGAAACCCATGTTGATAAGAGTTAAGTTATGAAAGGCACTTGCTCATAGTTGGATGTCCGCATGACACACGTAGGGGCAAGCCAAAACAAAGGTAAGTCGCTAGGATCAATGCATTAGCTCAACTCCTCTGTCCGGCGTAAGCCAAATCAAAAGAGACAAGAGTTGAAGTTGAATATGGAATGCAACTGAAGTTGGATGCCCACATGACACACATGGGGGTAAGCCAAAACGAAGGGCGTAACCAGGTTCAACGCCGCATTTGAATAAACCAATGAAAAGTTTTGAAATATTTTGAATGAACGCAATCTTAAAAAGCTAAACACAAAATTGCGGTGAGTGAATAAAAGTTTTTGAGCAAGGGCTTGCCGGATTTAAATGTAGAAACGATCTTTTTGAAGAAGCAGCCAAAGTGGAGGAGAACATTGCAGTGATGGTCAAAGGTGTGTGTAAATTATATTCTGAGTAGCTGGTCATCGCAAAGGAAAGCATAAAGGTGAGTTAGAATTTCTTGAGTATAACGCATGCTTCAGGACAAGCATGATTTTAAGTTTGGGGGTATGACGACATGCAAAAATGCATGTCATCTTAGGTCTTTTACTTAGAATTATGAAGGTTGTTAGGCAGAATATGCGTCGATCATGATAGGAATTCACAAGAATATGAGTTTGCATCGAGCAATATATCGAATCTCAGCTAACCCATTACTTTGCGTTAATTATGCGTTCAATGTTTTTGTAGCCAATGCAGGAAATGAACGCAAATGCGGAAACCGGACCATCGCATAGACGACCACATGTGGAGAAACACTCGATCGCAAGGCAAACGCATTGATCAACGCATGGATGTTGTGGTAATCAGTCGTATGCATCCATCGCATGGGAGTTGCACTCGTCAAACGATTACGGTCATCATATAGAGTTGCAGTGTTAAGCGAATGCGGCCTTTGAGTGATTGCGGCTACACGACAACGCATTCTAATGGGATCAACACAAAGGTGGTGGAATGAACGCATCAATGCATCTACCTCGAGAAAATCCGAAGCTGATGTTGACATTTCACCTACCACGCCGTTGCAGAGCTCAGAAAAAATACTAACGCGCGAACGTCAGACTCAGAGTAGTCCAATTAATGCTGTTGGCGATCTAAGTCTTTAAAGAGAGGCCGAAGAGCTAAAATTCGATCATCCGGGGAGGATCCTTGAATCCGGGGATTATCCCTCAACTGAGGATTTTTCCCGCGATCCAGCAAAACGTGAGAAGACGCCTGAGAGTTTTTTACCTCCTTCATCCACTCGAGTGAATGACCGGAGCCTTCGACCGGAGTTAGATCTCGAGAGAGTCAGCTCCTCTACCCATCCATGGCACCACCGGTAGCCTTGACGCACATCCGCTGGAAGAAAATCTTTGCTTCCAGCCGGTCATTTCTTTTTCTTTTCTTTTCCTATATTGTATTGTATGACATTTTGAATTAAGAAATTAATACAATGTGTTTTTCAATGCATTTCTTTTTTGCCTAGCATCTTTACTTTCATTGCAACACTTAGTGAGATTGCTTGGGTGTTGCATACTTAGTCATGTGGATTAGGGATATGAAGCATGTAGAAACCTACCAAGAGGTATGCATTGCGCGAGTATATGAGTAACCTTATTTGCTTAGTGTGAAGCTGTTGCAATGCCTGTCTATAGGCTAACGTATTGCTTATCTATGAGTGAAGTCAGCAACAATCAACTGCCCGAGAGGGTAAGTGGTTGGTCGCATTAAGTAATGTATGCATTGTTCACTAGGGATAGTAACAACCTTGCGTCAACCAAGTTCATGCATTGGTCTTGTCTTATGTTGTGCCCAACACCCCTTTAGAGCTACTCGAGATGCGGATTTATCAACATCAAGTTCATAAAAAAAACAAAATTCTCTAAAGAAAGAACATAATGACTCAAGAGAGCTAGGTTAGAATCTAGACTCGAGAGAGCGAGATTAGATCGGCATAAGCAAGAGATAGGGACTTAGAGATAAGCTCTGTTTGTCAACACTGCATCGCATGCACCCTAGGAATAGGAATGATGATATGTGGTCGCCTTGCTTGTGTATCATCGCATAGACAAGAATTAGAGGGTTATGTGTAGGCCCTATAGACACCTCTGCTCATACAACGCATGCGTTCTAGCATTAGAAGCCGTAGCATTCACACCGAGAGGTAGTTTACTATTGTATGAGTGTTGCATGATCGCATTAGTTTGCGTTGATTAGGGTTGCCCTTGCGGTCACTTTTAAGAGTTGCAATGAAAACATCTCCACATTTTATCTATTTCCCATACATTTATTTCATGTCAAGGTTTGTCGTATCTCTACCTTTCAGGCATATTCTCATAGCATTGTCTATTAGATAGGAGTAGGAGTAGGATTAACGTAGCAGTATCCCCTCCATTCTTTTATTCAAACTTCCGCATGCACATCACCGAAAACATATAGTTACAAGTCACTATGTTCGACCTCGGATTACCCGAGAAACTTGCGTTCATGTTATACTTGGCGTGAACGCAAGAAAACTTGTGGCAGGACGCATGACCATCGACGCATGACTATCAACGCATATCTTAGGAACATGCATCACATAACACGTCCAAGGGAAGTTGGTTGTCGAGTAAAATTGACTTCCAATCACGTGCCACCAACTCACTTTTGACCTTAAAAATTAGAATTTTGTTTCAATATCTTAGAAATATGAAGATTTGAACCTTCAACTTTAAAGAAAGAAGTCTATTCTAATTAAACGTGAGTTCTCATTCATTAATATGACTTTCTTACAAAACTATTGCTAAGTTATGTTTATTGTTGAGCTATGTTCACTTTGATTTATTCTTATAGAAATGTTTTTATTTTTTTTCTTGTCCAAAAACATATTAGTTTAAGTTATACAATCTTTAATAAGTTCTTATCGAAAAGGAAAATGTATATACATGTTAATTCATTTGAAATTATAATGAAAACATTGTTTTCATAGCAAGTGAGTTTGCGTTGTTCGTAAATGGAAGCATAAAATTTAATTTTGTAAGACGAGACACTACATGGGTTACTAAAACTGTTGTAACCATTCAGTTTCTTTCTCAAATTTAGTTTATCGGATGCCTTGACTGTGAATGATTTTATTTAGACATTATCTAATCACAATTTGTATGTGTTTACCAAAGTTTGACGATATAAATTTGAAATTTGAGCCAACTTGAGAATATATCAACTAGTTAAGACATTATAATCTCGATTCAAATGTGAGAGGTTTGAATTTTCAAAAAAAAAAAAAAAAAAATTCATGGTGACTTCCTTACATCTCTTGTGAAAAGGAGCATTTCATTGTCATATAGTGTGATAGTAGCTTTTGAGATTGAAACTATCCCAAAAAATTTAGGGTTTTCTTAGTACAATAAGTAGACGGAGATTTGAACCTATAGCCTCGAATGATGAAGCATATATCAAGTAATGTTGAAATATGCTCACTTTTGGCCTTAAAATTTAGAATTTCATTTCAATACGTTTTTTCTTTTTTAAAAAAAGTAGAAATATAAAGATTTGAACGTTCAACTTTAAAGAAAGAAGTATATTCTAACTAAAGGTGAGTTGTTCACTCACTAATATGGTTTATTCTTACAAAACTATGGCAGAGTTATGTTTATCTTTCAATTATGTTCGTTCTGATTTATTCTCATATAAATGTTTTTATTTTCTTTTCTTGTCCAATAACATATTAGTTTAAGTTATACAACCTTTAATAAATTCTTATCGTAAAGGAAAATGCATCTACATGTTAATTCATTTATAATTATAGTGAAAACGTCGTATTTTTGGCAAGCGAGTTTGTCGTGTTCGTAAATGGAATCATCAAATTGAATTCTAAGACGAGACGTTACATGAAATACTGGAACTGTTGTAACTGTTCATTTTATTTATCGAATTTAGTGTATTATGTGTCTTGTCTGTGAATGGTTTCATTAAAATATTATCTAATCAAAATTGGTATGTACTTACCAAAGTTTAAGAATATACATTTCAAATTTAGCCAACATGAGGATATATCAATTAGTATAATCTCAATATGAGAGGTTTGAAATTTCAAAAGAAAAAAAAATTACATGGTGACTTCCTTATGTCTCTTGTGAAGGGAGCATTTCATTGTTATATTGTGGGATAGTAGCTTTTGAGATTGAAACTATGCCCAAAGATTTAGGGTTTTCTTAGGGTACAACAAGTAGATACGGAGGTTTGAATCTATGGCCTTGAAGGATGAAGCATATATCAATTAATGTTGGAATATGCTCACTTTTGGCCTTAAAAATTAGAATTTCGTTTCAATATCTTAGAAATATGAAGATTTGAACCTTCAACTTTAAAGAAAGAAGTCTATTCTAATTAAAGGTGAGTTCTCACTCATTAATATGACTTTCTTACAAAACTATTGCTAAGTTATGTTTATCGTTGAGCTATGTTCACTCTGATTTATTCTTATAGAAATGTTTTTATTTTTTTTCTTGTCCAAAAACATATTAGTTGAAGTTATACAACTTTTAATAAGTTCTTATTGAATAGGAAAATGTAAATACATGTTAATTCATTTGAAATTATAGTGGAAACGTTGTTTTCATAGCAAGTGATTTTGCGTTGTTCGTAAATGGAAGCATAAAATTTAATTCTGTAAGACGAGACACTACATGTGTTACTAAAACTGTTGTAACCATTCAGTTTCTTTCTCAAATTTAGTGTATTGCATGTCTTGACTGTGAATGATTTCATTTAAATATTGTCTAATCACAATTTGTATGTACTTACCAAAGTTTGAGAATATAAATATGAAATTTGGGCCAACTTGAGGATATATCAACTAGCTAAGACATTATAATCTCGGTCCGAACTGAGAGGTTTGAATTTTCAAAAAAGAAAAAATGTACATGATGACTTCCTTACATCTCTTGTGAAGGGGAGCATTTCATTATTATATATTGTGATAGTAGCTTTTGATATTGAAACTATTCCCAAAGATTTAGGGTTTTCTTAGGGTACAACAAGTAGACACAATGATTTGATCTATGGCCTCCAAAGATGATCAATTAATGTTGAAATATGTTCACTTTAGGCCTTAAAATTTAGAATTTCATTTCAATATTTATTTATAGGACAAGTAGAAATATTGAGATTTAAACCTTCAACCTTTTTTTTTTTTTAAAAAAAAAAAAAGAAGTATATTCTAACTAAACATGACTTCCTCACTCTTTAGTATGATTTATTCTTACAAAACTCGTTGACTTATATTCTTATAGAATTATCATTGAGTTATGTTCACTCCAATTTATTTTTACATAGATGCTTTTATTTCCTTTTCTTGTCCAATAACATATTAATTTAAGTTATACAATCTTTAATAAATTATTATCGAAAAAGGAAAATGCATATACATGTTAATTCATTTGAAATTATAGTTAAAACATTGCTTTTTGGCAAGTGAGTTTATAAAACTTTGCTTTTTTATATCAACAGCGGGTGTGTTCTCAACTCAACTCTTATCAGGTTAGGATTTTTCCTTTACGGTGATAACAGAGTTTTAAAAATTTATTTATTTATTTATTTTTATTTTTATTTTACAAATTCTTGACTGAAAGCATCTGCTCAGGCCTTTCCCACACCCAAATTTTGATAGGTGCAAAGTCCTCAATGCACTGTTGAAAAGAAAGGGAAAACACACTTTGTCAAAATTTTGAAAAGAAGGTTTGAACAGAGACTTTTGCAGAAGTAAGGTAAAAGCGATACATGATGAAGGTGTTTCTAGGGTTGAAAGGGAACATGCGGTATGTCAAAAGATGCGTTAAGTGTTTGCATATAGTTCATCATAGCTGCTAAACTAATAACGCAAAATAACGAAAGGAAAGATTCGCAAAAGGATAGAATAAAGCATTAGGCCAACTATACACATGGAAGAAAAATTCATGGGCATGAATAAATTGATAAAAATTACAAAGAACGAAGATATCACAATACAAAAAAAATTAATACAATATAATTGCGGAGAAGAAAGAAAAATCCCATAAGCACACCCTCAAATTTACACTTGTGGTGGGGGCTCGTTGTTGGTTGGAGGTTGCGGTGCTGGTGGTAGCGCCTCTTGAAAGTACAATGGCTAACGCAAATGGTTGGGTACCATAGGCCCATGAAGGTAAGTAGTCAGGAAGTTAAAGTATTCATGGTTGCATTTAGCTAGTTATCGTTGATGTTGGCGAATGGAGAAAATGTTATGTTGCACTTTGACCATTGCCTGGCACAACACATCATTGCTCACATGCAACTCTGCAAGCGATTGGCGAAAGGTGGAAAGTTCATGGGAGATGAATCCTTGCATCTCATCGACAACAACAACTAGGGATGTGATGGATGGGTGGTGGGGGAAAGATGCCTGCGATGTCTCGCCAACATCGATTTGGGGTTTATTTGAGGGGCCAACACCAAAATCGTGTGGGTCATCAGCACGAGGCAAGGTAAGCGATGAAGAATAGATGGGTGAGTGTTGGCTGGATGAAGTTGCTGGTGATGGGTGATCTGAGTCTGGGAGGAGGAGATGTGTAAGAGTTTCACGGGCAGAAGAAATGTCTTCGAATCCTGCCAACATGGCCCTTTATCTTCTTTGCGATTAATCTTCCAACACCGATGGGAATGCCATGCACAATATAATATGCGGCCATGACTCGATCCCTTGAGATGGTTTTGTCATGTGTTGTCAGGATGAGTCTCCTCTTCACCAAATAAACCCAAAGGCACGCTTCAGGCAGAAAACGGTTGGACGCAAGTGTGCAAAGGTCAGGAAGAAAGTCCTGTTAGGTTGAATCAATATTCTCAACGCATCTTCTAAATGCTCGTCTTCAGGATTATCAATCAACCTGTTGCCTAGTGCTTCTGGAAAGTCTTTTAACTTGTAAAGTTGATTGATATCCTAGGTGCTGAATGACACAACCCTCCCTTCAACAATTACCGCATCCTCGATTTCGTGCAAGCTGCCTTGGTAGAAGGCCCTCACTACCCTTGGAATGACTATAGATGGGTATTGATAGAATGATTCTCATCTATGCTCTAACATTATGCTGGTGATGAAGTCCGGTAGTGGGTTTGCCACCGGAAAGAAGCCCATCTCCATTAAGACATCATTGTTTTCTTTTCTGACCTTTTGGGCGACTCTGGGCTGGCGATGATTTGCTGCTATCAACCTTCACATTGCCTTTATCTTGGGTGGCTGCAAGTCGAGCCCTTTGGCGCCTCAAGCACGCTATTTCCCTTTCCTGATCAACTTTTTCTTTTTCCCATTCCTCTATCTCCTTGCGTTTGAGTTCAAGGTTGCATTGGACTTTCGCCCTTCGGCACAATTCCTTCTCTTCCTTCTTTCTCCTCTCAGCTTCCTCATCCTCCTTTAACTGCTTCTCTAACTGTTCAGAGGTGAGAGCAATGTGCCATTCATCCTCAAGCTTCTTTCTGGCCTCTTCTTCTACCAATGCGTTAACACGACACACTTCCTCATCATGAAGCCATCTAGTCAAATCTGCTGAGGCGATGATTAGGCGCGCCTGTTCCAACTTTTCTTTTTTTTTTTTTCTCTTAACTCCCTTTCTCATTCTTCCTTCTCCTTCTCAATGTGCTAAAAAATTTCGTTGTCCACAGAGGACTCTGGGGATTTACTGGAGGTGCGTCCACTGTCTCCACCTTCTTATCTTTTGTTGTTTGTGTTCTTGTTCGCTGGACAAGTGGGGTGAATGATGTGTCACCATCTTCTTCCTCAGAGCATCTGGGTTAGGCCCCCGAAGTGACCAGATGGTCGTGCGGAATGGGGGACTTGCTTTGCGTTGTTTTCTCTTTACGCAACATTGCCGCAGATCCATCCACCCCTGCGATGGTTGATTCTCCTTTTACAACAGGGCTCTCAACCCTCTGCTTGCGTTCTTCTTTGCATTTGAGGCGCATTTTTTCGTGCCCGCATTGTTTCTTTCCGGCCTTCCTTCGCTCTTTCCTTTCTTTTTTGTGCTGGGCCTTTTCTTCATCCTCATCATCTTCGTTCTTCTTCTTTTCCTTTCTCTTCCATCATCGTTGAGCTTTTGCCACTTCATCTGCCTCCCCCTTCTTCTTGGCGAGCTGTTCAACCCTTCTCCTTGACTCCACATCCTCCAACACCGCTCTAATTGGTCCTTCATTGGAGTCCATCGGTGCATTATCCTTAGGATCAGTTAAGGCAAGGACTTGTCCTTGTGAAGCAGTGACTGCCATTTCTTCATGAGGCAGTGGCTGGTTTACCACTTCGAGCTCCGGTAACCCTCCATCTCGTTTCATAGTGCTTAGAATACTTCCAAACACCTCCTTGTTGTCCTTTCACTTCAGTTCGCTTTCGGTTGGAGGCTGAGGAAATACCACCTCAGGGCTGGTGGTAGGGGCTTTCCTTTTTGGTTTGGTGGGGATTCGGGGAAGGGGCTTGGGTTGAGAGGTCAGGCAGCGGTTAGGGGCCAAGAAGGTTGCCTCTCGAGCGGAAATCGAGGCTTTGACTAGGGAGGAAGGTTGGGAAGAGGAGTTTGATGACTAACCGACCGTGGATTCTAATGAAAGTTGGGGGAAGAAGAAAGGCTAAGTTTGCTTGACTGACAAGTAGAATGCAGAAGGATTGAGAGTTCTGGAATGCTTGAAGGCTCAAAATGTAGATGGAAGGATAATGAGGCTGGATAGGGATTTGTATAGGCCGAGATTTTGGAAAAGCCTACAATTGCTATGATGAGAAATGGTAGGTTTTTGGAATTCCCAGAAAAAAAAATCTATTTTCATTAAATGCTTGACAGACGAAAGGACGCTTCATCTGTCGATGCAATAATGATGCCTAAAAACCCTAATCGTTTAATCCATCTGCATTCCTGCATAGACGTTCAAACGACTCTCATATGCATTAAGAAGAAGATGGGTGCAATGAGCACCCCACACACCGCAATAATTACCGCAAAATCATTCAAAGATAAATTATCGCAATTGCAAAATCAAATTCCCAAAACAATAAGATAAAAAAAAAAGACTGAATCAAAACTAAGTAACAAAAGCAGTAAAAGATAGGAGAATAGACGCCTTTAAAAGAGTATGACATGTTACCGCAAGGCGCATCAATGCGGGCAATCACGCTTGCCCGGTTAGGTAAATGGTTTCCTTGCTGCTATCCATCAATCCCCCATAGTAGGGCTTTATGCATTGTCTATTGACCTTGAAGACGTTGCTCCTGTCTTCGCCTACTAACTCCACCGATCTGTGAGGAAAGATACTCTTGATTATGAATGGGTCAAACCATCTTGACTTCAATTTTCCTGGAAACAACCGAATGCAGGCATTAAATAACAAAACTTGCTGTCCAACTGTAAAGTTCTTCTTACTACTTCTTTCATCATGCCATCTCTTTGTTTGCTTTTTATAAATCTTTGCATTCTCGTAAGCAGTTGTGCGCCATGAGTTCGTCCAATTGTAGCTTTCGGGCCTCCCCTGCACTAGTTAGATCAAAGTTTAACTTCTTTAGCACCCAATGGGCTTTGTGCTCTAATCCCAGAGGGAAATGGCAGGCTTTTCCGAAGACAAGGGCATACGGGGACATCCTAATAGGTGTTTTGTAGGTTGTCCGGTATGCCCACAAGGCTTCATCTAGCCATTGGGCCCAATCCTTCCTTGAGGTGCTCACCACCTTCTTCAGAATAGACTTGATCTCCCTGTTAGAGAACTCTGTCTGTCCATTTGTTTGTGGACGATAGGCGGTCGCAACTCTGTGATTGACATTGAACTTGATTAATAAATTTGTAATGACGCGATTAATGAAGTGTGTACCTTCATTGCTAATTAACGCATGGGGCATGCCAAATCCTGTGAAAATATTCTTTTTAAGAAACTTAGCCACCATGATCGCATCATTCTTGGTGCAAGAGATAGCCTCTACCCACTTAGAGACGTAATCCACAACAACTAAGATATATTGGTGGCCTTCTGATGCTGGAAAGGGGCCCATGAAGTCTATGCCCCAAACGTCAAACAATTCTACTTCTAAGATAGAAGTCAACGACATTTTGTCTTTTCTGGTCATATTCCCTGTCCTTTGGCACTTATCACATTGCACTGCATGGGCGTGGGCATCCTTGAATAGAGTTGGCCAGAAGTAGCCATTATGAAGGACTTTAGCAGCAGTCCTTTGGCCCTCAAAGTGTCCTCCATAAGGGGACTCGTGACATTGTTCTAGGATGTGCTGGATTTCATGCTCAAGGAGGCATCAACGCATGATGTGATCTGGCCCCAATTTATACAAGAAGGGGTCATCCCAAAAGAAAAATTTTGTGTCATGCTTCAACTTCTTTCTGCTGATGAGAGTATCCATTTGACGTTTGATCGCAAACTAAAAAGGTCACGATGTCTGCATACCAAGGTTCATCCACACGTATTGTCATAAGCTTTTCATCTGGGAAGCAATCTTCAATATCCTTCTATTTTCTTTGAACCTCAATGTTCTCCAGCTGTGACAAAGGATCAGCCACTTGATTTTAAGTACCCTTCCGATCTCTGATTTCTAAGTCAAATTCTTGCAGAAGCAGGACCCACTAGATTATTCTATGCTTCGCATCCTTCTTTTTCATTAAGTTTTTTATTGCAGAATGGTTAGTGTATACCACTACGTTAGACCCTACCAGATATTGACGAAATTTGTCCAATGAAAACACTACTGCAAGCATTTCTTTTTCCGTTCTGGTATAGTTTTATTGCAAATCATTTAGCATTTTACTCACATAGTAAATAACATGCAGGATCTTATCTTGTCTCTGGCCTAGTACAGCCCCTACCGCATAATTGGTGGCATCACACATTACAGCAAATGGTTGCGTCTAATTAGGTTAAGCCAAGATAGGTGTTGATATGAGCACATCTCTTAGAGTGTGAAACACCTTGGCACATGCTTCATCAAACTCCAATATTCGATTGGCCTCCAGAAGCGTATCAGAGGCCTTGCGATCTGGGAGAAGCTTCAGATAAATCTGCGGTAAAAGTCCGCATGTCCCAAAAAACTCCTAAATGTCTTTACATTTACCGGTGGTGGTAGTTTAGCTATTGCATCAACGTTTGCCTAATCTACCTCTACTCTTTGAACATTTGTGTCCCAACACTATGCTTCAGATACCATAAAGTGGCACTTTTCTCAATTCAAAACAAGATTCGTTTCTTCACACTTCTTCAACACCTCTCCAAATTTCTAAGGCATGCTTCATAAGGTGTTGCCAAGAACAGAGAAATTTTCCATATAAATACTTCTATCGATTCTTCAAAAACTCTGAGAAGATTGCCATCATGCACCTCTAAAAAGGTGCCTGGTGCATTACAGAGTACGAACGACATGCGATGGAAGGCAAAAGTGTCAAACGGGTATGTGAACGTGGTTCTTTTCCTAGTCCTCTAACGCAATGGCAATCTGATTAATACCCGAGTATCTATCTAGAAAGCAAAAGAATTCTTATACTGCAAGCCTGTCAAGCGTCTGATCAATGAATGGTAGTGGAAAATGTTCTTTTTTTGGTAGCATGGTTCAGCTTGCAGTAATTGATGACATGCAGAAATGCATGTCATCTTAGGCCTTTTACTTAGAATTATGAAAGGTTGTTAGGCAGAAATTACGTCGATCATGGATAGAAATTCACGAGAAAAATAGTTTGCGAAGATTAGCATGATGAATCTCAGCTAACCCATATTTTTGCATTAATTATGCGTTCAATGTTCTATTTTTGTAGCCAATGCAGAAATGAATGCAAACGTGAAAATCGGACCACCACATAGACGACCGCATGCGGAGAAACACTCCATCACAAAGGTAAACACGTCGATCAAAGCATGGATGTTGCGGTAAATCACTCGTATGCGTCCATCGCATGGGAGTTGCGCTCGTCAACATGATTTCGGTCATCATGTAGTTCGCAGGTATTAAGCGAATGTGGCCATTGAATGATTATAGCTAAGCGACAATGCAAACTAATGGATCAACGCAAGGTAGGTGAATGAACGCATCAATGCATCTACCTCGAGAAAATCCAAAAGATGATGTTGATATTTCACTTACCATGCCGTTAGTGGCAGAGGTTTAGAAAAGGACTAACGCGCTAAATGTCAGACTCAGAGCAGTCCAATTAATGCTATCGGCGACCCAAGCTCTATAAATGAAGGCCGATGCGCTGAAATTCAATCATCCGGAGATTATCCCTCAAATTGGGGATTTTCTCCGCGATCCAGACAAACGTGTGAGAAGATGGCTGAGAGTTCTTCACCTCCTTCATCTATTCCGAGTGACGACCGAAGCCTTCAATTAGAGCTAGATTTCGAGAGAGTCGCTCCTCTGTCCATCCTGGCACCACTGGAAGCCTTGACGCACATCCGCTGGAAGCAAAGTTTTGCTTCTAGCCGGTCATTTCTTTTTCCTTTCTTTTCCTATATTGTATTGTATAACATTTTGAATTAAGGAATTAATACAATCTGTTCTCAATGCACTTCTTTGTTTCCTTCAACTCCATCTCATTGAGAACAGATTATATTAATTCCTTAATTCAAAATGTTCATACAATACAATATAGGAAAAGAAAGGAAAAAAGAAATGACCGGCTGGAAGCAAAACTTTGCTTCCAGCGGATGTACGTCAAGGCTGCCCGTGGTGCATGGATGGGCGGAGGAGCTGACTCTCTCAAGATCTTAGCTCCAGTCGAAGGCTTCGGTCGTCACTCGGAATGGATGAAGGAGGTGAAGAACTCTCAGCCATCTTCTCACGCGTTTGTCTGGATCGCGGGGAAAATCCCCAATTTGAGGGATAATCTCCGGATGATTGAATTTCAGCGCATCGGCCTTCATTTATAGAGCTTGGGTCGTCGATAGCATTAATTGGACTGCTCTGAGTCTGACATTTAGCGCGTTAGTCCTTTTCTAAACCTCTTCCACTAACGGCATGGTAAGTGAAATATCAACATCATCTTTTGGATTTTCTCGAGGTAGATGCATTGATGCGTTCATTCCACCTACCTTGCGTTGATCCCATTAGTTTGCATTGTCGCTTAGCTATAATCATTCAATGGCCACATTCGCTTAATACCTCAACTCATGATGACTGCAATCGCTTGATGAGTGCAACTCCCATACAATGGACGCATACGGTTGATTACCGCAACATCCATGTGTTGATCGATGCGTTTGCCTTTGCGATGGAGTGTTTCTCTGCATGCGGTCGTCTATGCGGTGGTCCAGTTTCCGCGTTTGCGTTTATTTCCTACATTAGCTACAAAAATAGAACATTGAATGCATAACTAACACAAAATAACGAGTTAGCTAAGATTCAACATGCTGATCGATGCAAACTCTTTTTCTCATGAATTCCTATCATGATCGACGCAATTTCTTCCTAACAACCTTCATAATTCTAAGAAAAGGCCTAAGATGACATGCATTTCTGCATCTCATCAGTAATCCATACATATATGCCACCCGGTCACGGTTCTTATAGGGATCAGTTCATTTTTACTATTGGCCACGACAGTCATTCCACCCTTCTTTGGAATGCATTGGACTGGGCTAACCCAGCTATTATCGGAAATAGGGTAAATGACTCCCGCATCAAGCCATTTAGTGATCTCTTTTTTTACCACCTCTTGCATGGCTAGATTCAATCAGCGCTATCTTTCTATTGAGCCTGCTTTCTTTCTTCTAACCGTATCTTGTGCATGCAATAAGAGGGGCTAATTCCTCTGATATCTGTCGAGGTCCAGTCGATTGCTCTAGTATATCTTTTTAGCACATTTAGAAGTGCCTTCTCATCTTCTTCACTTAGGGAAGCATAGATAATGATGGGGAGATTGTCATTTTCTCCTAGATAAGCATACTTGAGATGCATTGGCAATGCCTTTAGCTCCAATGTGGGTGGTTCATCTAATGATGGCTTGATTCGGACAAATTCAGGGACTTAAAACCAAGATCAGTTTGTATCAACGTATAGATTTGCTCCATTATTGCATTGTTTTCAACCTCTTCCTCCTCAAGTTTCTTTTGGATTTCATCCCAATGCACTATTTTCAATTCATCTACATATTGACAAGTCTCCGTATCATCAAGGTATTTTAACTCAATGAAGATGTTGAATTTAACTTTCTGATTGTCAACTCTAATTGTAAATTCCCCTTTTTGAACATCAATCAACACTCGCCCTGTAGGAAGAAATGGGTGCCCAAGGATGATAGGGACGTCAGTGTCTGCTTCGTAATCCAAAATGATGAAGTCAGTGGGGAATATAAACTTATCCACTTATACAAGTACATCTTCAATTTTCCCCTTAGGATGCGTTATTGATATATCTGCTAGTTGAAGGGTTATGGTGGTAGGTCTTGCCTCACCAATTCCCAGCTTTCTAAAGATTGACAATGGCATTAGGATAATGCTAACTCCCAGATCATATAACGCGTTGCCGACTTCTTTTGCTCTAATAGAGTAGGGCAACGTGAAGCTTCCAGGATCCTTCAATTTCTTAGGGATATTTGATGGAACACGAGACATACACAGCGGAATTAGGACCTAATTACACTCTAATTGCTTCTAAACAAAAGGAAATAAGCATGCAAATTGAAATGGATAGGATATTTGAAACCTTACCTTTGAAGCTCCTGAAACTCATTTTTCCTTGTTGAATCTCGACTTGAATTCTTCTGGACCACCATTAGAGTTGACCTACTATCCTCTGGACTCAGAATCGGATTGTGGGACCCGGTGGATGAAGAAACCGAGAAAGAGAAAGAGATGGAAAAAGAAAATGGAATTTGGGTAGGGTTTGGGTTTTTTTTCCAGTCCAATTTTGAAAACAAAATTGGCAAATTGTCAAAACCTTGAAAGCCCAATTTATAGAAAAAACCATGCAACAATTGCATGAAATAAACTCATGAAAACCCAACACCTAGAATCAACTATTTTTGTTAGTGGAATTATCCAACAAAAGTTTGGATTTTCCCACTAACTTTAGTCAAAGGGCAAAATAGTCATTTTGTCAAAGTCAAACTTTGACGAAAAAGTCAACATTTTGACTTTTTATGATTTTTCCGTGTTGACTAATTTTGACCTCCCGAGCATGAATCCGCATTCATTTTCTTGAAATTCAAATCACATTTGAATATAAGGTCGGTCAAAGTTTGACTTTTCAAAGATGTAAAAAGTCAGCTCTTTGACTTTTTACATCTTTGACCATTTCCATTATTTTCGAGCTTCTGAATATGAACGTATTCATATTCTTGATATTTAGATCACATTTAAATATTAAAGCTGTATCTCTAAACTGAAAACCCGACCACTATATCACATATACTTGTTGGTTTCTCTCTCTTCACCTAATTCAAACAATTCGAATTATTCTATCATACTGTTCTAAGTATATTCCATATGAGCTAGTAGGGGAACCTAATGGATCTACAGATCATGGGCTCCAACAATCCGAGATTAACCGGTAAAACTCTTTAACCTAATTAATCAACATTTGTTAACTAACGGGTCATTCCACTAAAGTCACGTAGTTGCACTCCCCTCACTGTAGATATATTTGTATCCATTTGATATAACCATGATTAGTAAGCTAATCCTTCACAGGTTTTTCATAATCTTGGCTGGGTCATAAAAACTATTTTACCCCTGAGACTACATCTTATTCCTTAAGTTCCACTGATCCTCTAATGAACAATTGGTTTAAGGTCCAACTTATAAACTGAATCCCTCTCGGGCCAAGGAGAGGGTGGGGCCTCATGTTCAAGACCTGGATTCAGTACTAAAGGGAACAACCTATCTACTATCCCTGTAACGGGTAGGAGTGAATTCTGTCTTGCACTTTATGTTCCCAGCTATCCACCCGATCTTACCCCTGAAATGGGAGGCTTATTGGGCCAGTGATGATGTGCTGCCCTCACCTATGCAGATCTAAGGATAATTCCGAGTGAACAGGAGTTCATAGTTAGCTCAGGATTAAGATTAAGTTACCTAGGTCATTAATTAACGAAATAGTCAGTTTTATACATAAAACAACATTTAGAACGTAAAAAGTGACTATTTCATGGTTCAGTCTTATGCAAACTCATTGCATAGGATGCCCCAACTCACATATTTCTATATGAATGATTTAGGATCACATCGTTTGTACTAACTACAAAGTGGGCCGCATCCATAGTGTCCCCAGAATAAGGCACCCAACCTTATTCAGATACTATAGACCATTTCGGCTATATATTTGAACTTGATCCATATTTATGTCACTACATAAAGTCCAAACTAAATTAAATAGCCTCAGGACCTTAGTTTATTGGATTCAAGATTACAATTTCAATAACAACTTTATCGAAAAACAAAACAGAATATGTTTATTAATTTACAAACTACGAGTTTTAGGACATAAAATTCAACAATATTATTATGAAATAACGCACTGCACTCATACATTAATGCTACTGTTTCATGTTCCCCCAGTTTCCTTTTATTGGCAAGGATATCCTTAAGGAACTTCACACAATTCGACAATTTTTCTAGCGCCTCTACAACAAGTATATTTATGTGAAGTTGTTTGAGGACGTCCAAGAATCTCCTAAACTGCTTGTTGTCATCTTTCTTCTTTAGCCTACTAGGAAAAGGCAGGGGATCCTGCCTTATTTCCTAAGCAGTTGCTTGTTCTTCAGGGTTCTTGGCTTCTTGCACAATCGATATCGGATTGATGTTTTGGGAAGTAGGTGCATTAATTCTTTCTCAATATTGGGTTAAAATGTTGGTGAAGTACTGTTGTTTGATATGTTGATCGCAATGGTATCTTCTGTTGTGGTGTTAATGAGCTTACTACAAATAATTAATGGGTTGTCACTAGTGGTTTCTTCCTTCGTTCTTTTAGTTTCTTTGTGAGCCGATGATGCAAAAACAACCATTTTTCCACTTCGCAATGTCATGGCTTGGCATTGCTCTTTTCCATTTCCTCGGGGAACCTCTGAGTTACTTAGTAAGGTTCCTGGCTGCCTGTTTTTCAGTTCACTCGCAAGCTGTCTGACATGAACTTCTAAATTTCTTATTGAGGAAGCTTGCGATTGAATCAATGCGTGATTTTTCTGAATGTACTCTTTCAGAAAAGATTCAAGAGAAGATGAATTGTTTGAGCTAGATGGTTGGTGATGGTTGTAGGGTTGTTTGTTTTGATATTGTTGATGTCCTTGCAGTGTTTGATGGAATCCCAGAAGGTTCCCTCTGTGCTCTTCATGATTCTGTTGTAGATTCATTTGTCCTCCTTGATCAGTGTTACCTCCCCATCCAAAATTAGGGTAGTTTCTCCAGCCAGGGTTATATGTGCCACTGAAGGGATTATTGTAAATGGAAAATACGAATTGCTAGGTAGCTGGACAGACATCACCGAACTAGGCTTCCCCACATTGAACGCAGCTGATTGCAGCAACTTGTGTCAACGTATTGGCCTGCGCGGTGTTTTGGGTCAATGCAACCTGGTTGAGAGAAGCGACTGTGGCCATTTGCACGACCAATAAGGTCATTATGTCGATGGGGATAATTGCTCCCTCTATCGTTCTTCTCTCAATAGTCCTGCCTCCATATCCATCATCAAGTCTTGTCCATGAACCCCCTTCCCCCCCCCCCCCCCCCCCCCCCCCCCCCCCCCCCCCCCCCCCCCGGAACTGCTGAGACTTCTGCAACAGCTTGTGTTGCTTTATTTAAGCCATCATAAAAGGTTTCCATATGGATGCAATCTGGAATGCCAATATGCAGGCAATTCTTCACTAAACGATGAAACTTCACCCATACGGTGCTTAACGTCTCGTTATCAGCTTGCTTGAAGTTTAACGCCTCCCGTCATCTTCTTACGTTGACGGTGTGTGGAAAGAATTTCTTCATAACACGTTCAACGAGTTGGTCTCATAAAACGATCTCATTTGGTTCTAGCAAGTGGGCCCACCTTTTGGCCTCATATCTGAGTGTATATGGAAATAAGTAGAGTTTGATTCCTTCAGAAGTCACGCCAAGTATGGAGAATGTGTTGCACATCTTGACAAATCTAATGAGATGTGCATGTGGATACTCGCCTTGCATGTTGTAACGCTGAAAACGTGTCTTATTACTTACAACATGCAAACAAATATGAATATGGGTGATTAAATAATAAGCTCATGTTGCCATAAACTTGATGACGTAAAGATGGAAATGGAGTGTGGATGTTGTGTTATGCATTACTACTTCTAAATATATGCATTGTCAACTATATGCTTGTAGTATGCTATGGAATAATGTGTTGTCACAAGTTTCCTTGCACTGAAACCAAGTATAATTCTAATGCAAGTTTCTCAGAGTAATCCGAGGTCGAACACATGAATTATTTTTCGTTAATGTGTTACTTTCGTGATATATGCGACCGGTTTTTCAATTAATAAAAGATTCGGTTTGTACATGAATTTAAATTGCGTTAAACATAAATTGCGTTGATAAAATAAAAGTGTGATAAAAGTAAAGTCCTAAACTATTATGATACAAGATACAAGATTCATGATACATGATACTGAGTTCGAGACTGACTGTGAAGTTATACAAAGGATCGTGGTATGCGATATCAAGTCTTTATGTATGAATCAGAAATAGAAAGAATAATTAGTAAAAACATCGCAAGTTTGTTAACTGCGTTAAAGATGTAACTAAGGTTCTGCTTTCCCTTGGCGTACACCTCTCGGTGATTAGCCGCGTTCCCATATCTCTATGGTGAAACAGGGATGAACGTGATGAACGCAAGGTTGCTTCCATCTCTGGAAGTACTTCTCGCTTTATTTAACGCATTCTTCCAACCCTCTCTCGATAGGTGGAATGGCATCTTCACCTCTACTCTCACAGGTGAAGATGTCGTCTAGCATGCTTTAGCTAAACAAAATTATTTCCTTAACACAGATTAATTTACTTGCTTCATTCTTATTAATTACCCAGGGAATTAAGAAAACATCATGGAGAAAGTGAATCATGGATGAACGGAAATAGACATAGAGATGTTGATGGAAATGATCGTAACAATTAATACTAAGATTAAGCGTCTGATACATGGCGTGAATGATAGAGTAAAGAAGATGAGTACAAGTGATGAAAACGAGATAGAAACAAATACAGAGGAGTGTCAACGTCTTAACACAGATCTGGACGGAGGTTTTGCTTGCCGGCGTGTGGAAGGGATGAAGAGAAGAGCTTCCCTCTGAAGCTTGCACGTCTGGTAAAAGTGACCTTCGTATAGAGCTTCAATGGCGGGGATTGAAAGGATTCTTTGTCTGGAGACTCACCTCTCGGTCTTGTCTCTTGATTCTTCCTGGATCTACTCTGATTAATCGCTCAACCAGTCTCTCTCTCAGATCAGTATATACACGTCTCCTTGTATCTAGTATATACAAGTATTAATTCTCTCGTGTCGAGTATCTCCTTTCAATGGAATTGCAGAAGCTATTTATAGGCAAAACTTTGACTCTTTGCATTGTGGTCCCCACTTTATTGTTAAGGCAGTTCCTGAAATGGTGGAGTGAATATTCCTTCTGTTACGCAATCAATCCCATCAGAAATGCACAACTGAAAGTTGTACACGCGTCAGAATCCTCCGCAATTACGTTGCTCTTTACATCTTCGATAGTTTGCCCACATGCGGTGTTGTTTTTGATTATCGCATGTGGTTGAAGTTGCATTGATCGCAAAGCTCTTGGTCGATTGTCGTATGTGCTGTCATTGCATTGATCGTCTCTTAATTATTGATTGACGGGTGCAATGCATTCATGGCGGTGACTTGATTTCCTGCAAAACAGACTTGAAACATTCTTTTCTACCATCGCAATGGTGTCAGTGGGTGTATTGACGACAATTTATAATTCTCGCATTTCTTAGCCAATTTCCATACTATCGACGCAACTTCTCTTTCTTTTAGCCGCAATATCTAAATAAAATAGTATAAATAGCTTGTATTTCTACAAGTTATCACACCCCCAAATTGAGATATATGCTTGTCCTCAAGCATATCTTCTACTAAGGCAATATCGTTCAATTCTTATCCTAAAATTTTTCATAGATTGGTTGCTTCGAATGCTCCATCTAGGCAACATTTCTTAACAACGCAATTTCCTTCTATCCTTGATAATTCATAACAAAGCCTTACTTTATTTTTCTATACAACAAATTTCTACTAAAAATGCTTTTCTAGTTTTAAAAAGAATGTTTATCTCTTCTTGTGAAAACAACTCAATGCGTCCGGATGTGGTGGTCAAATTTGCATCATTCATTTAGAGACTGTTGATAATGGTTACACTCTTCGTTTTGACTTGTTCCCACGGGTGTCATGCGAACATCCAACTATGGTTGTATGCCAATCTCAACTTTAACTCTTGAATTTCAGCTAAGTATAACTTTTGCTGGTCAGAGGAGTTGTCTCTTATATTCTTTTATATATTTTTTTCTTCTCATTTTTTTCTCTTTTCATATTGCGTCGTTCTTGGAAACCCACCTTCATTTTGGCTTTCTCCCACGGGTGTCATGCGAACATCCAACTACGAGAAGGTTCCTTTCACGACTTAACTCTTATCAGGTTGGGATTGTTTTGGGATTTCCCTTGCGCTGATTGGAGTCTTGTATAAAATTTTTCAATTTTTTTTTATGGTAATGAACGCATTTTTCTTAATGACCGCATCTACTTTATCGCATCTGCTCAGACCTTCCCCACCCTTAAATTTAGAGATGTGCAAGGTCCTCATTGTATTGTTTGGACAGAATAGACATACACTTAGACAAAATTTTTGAAAAAAAGGTTTGAGCAGAATTTTGAAGGATAAAAGGTAAAATAGTGCTATAGCCATGAATTAACTAAGTGTTAGTCAGAAAATACAAAGTGTGGAAAATGCTACTAAGTGTATGCATATTAGTCATCAGGGCAACGCAATAAATAATGCAAAATAAAAGATCAAGAATATCGCAAATAATGACAAAGGATGATAAATAAGAGGCTAAGGCATATGGAAAGAATTGCTACTCAGTTGTATTAAAAATTAACTAAGTATACAAAGAAATACAAATAACGCAATACAAAATTTTTTATCATGTACAAAGAATTAGCTTCTATACAAAGAAAACAATGAATGAAGTGAAAATAAAAGAATGACCACAATAAAGAATTGTAAAGTTATTGAGGAGGAGGAGGTTCTAGTGGAGGATTCTGATGAGGTATGCGAGGAGCTTCTTCGAAATTCAGATGCTGCTGCAAATGTGGAGGCACCATGGGACCATGAAGATAGGCTGTCAAAAAGTTAAAATATTCATGGTTGCGCTCCGCTACTTGCCTTTGGTTTAGGTGGATCGTATAAATGTTGCGTTGAATATTGACCATCACCTGCCTTGTCATAGCAGCATTGCGTTGCAAGTCTTCGACTCGCTCGTTTACCTCATTTATTCTCTAGCAGAAAAAGTCTTGTTGTTGGGAGAGAAGGGATCGCATATCTGCTAGTTCAGTAGCTAAGGAGGCGATGGTGGGTTGTGCCTACGATGTTTCGCCATCATCGTTTTGGGGTTGGGCAGAAGTGCCTTCACCCAAATCGCGTGGTTCATCAACATGCGGCGGTGGAAGGGAAATTTGCGGTGATGATAAAGGTGAGGATGGAGCTACTGGATATGCGATTGAATAATCAGGGGCAAGGAGAAGGTTAGTGAAATGACGGAGAAGGTTCTATTGGAGGGCTTAGAGGGCGAATTATCAAAGGCAAAGGGTCCAAGGTTTCTTGATCTTGCGTTGATGCCTTTTGGACTTTTTCCTTTCCTTTGTCATCCTTGCGTTGTTTTGCTACGGCGCATTTAAGTCGATCATGGGCCTTTTTGGTGGAAGTTTAGGGTAATGTGGGGAATCTTTGAGAAGCATTCTCAAAATTTTGACGTTGATGAGACCATGTACTTCCGACATTGGTTCCTCTTCAATACCCACACCTAGTGAGAGGCATAGGCTTGAGACTGTCCAAGGAAAGAAATATTGGCCTCTTATATGCCCCACAAAACCTTGAATTTGTCTTGCGATCAACTAGCCCACGTCTATTAGAATGTCACGTGCGATGCAGTATGCGGCCATGACTCTATCCCTCGAAATTTTTTTGTCACAGAAAGTCGGGATGAGTCGGCCGTTTCACCAAATATACCCAAAGCCGCGCTCTGGAAGCAAATGTTTTGGACGCAAGGGTTCTTAATGCCTTTTTTAAGGAAACGACCATTGAATGCCCAATTGCGTTGATGTCGTCAGTGCATCTTTTCATCTACTGCTTCTGTTAGGGATCAAAATCCCCCAAATTTTGGGAAAAAATTTTTTTTTTTTTATTACCCGGCGCATCCGGGATGTCCTTCATCTGATATAATTCATTGATGTCCTTTGCGCTGAAAGGCATCACTCCCCCTTTCATGGTCACCGCATCTTTGGTGCCATGGAGCCGTCCATTGTAGAAGTCACGCACTACCTTTGGAATGACGATGGATGGGCACTGGCAAAATGTTCCCTATCCATGCTCCAATACAATGCTTGGGATCAAGTCCGGTAGTGGTGTTGGCGTAGGGAAGAAACCCATCTCCATCATCATATCATCATTTTCTTTCTTCCTTGATGGTCGTACCTTAGCCAATGCAGACTCACTACTTTCTACAACTTCTTTTCCCTTCTCTTTGGTCAATGCAAGGCGGGATTTTTGCTTTTGTTTCCTTTCCCTTCCCTTGCGTTGTTCTTCCTTCTCCCACTCTGCAATTTCTTTTCCCTTCTTCTCCCTTATGCGCTGAACGTTTGCTCGGTGCTTCTTCTCCTTCTCTTCCTTCTTCTTCCTCTCCTCTTCTTCCTCTTCTCTCATTTATTTCTCAAATTCTCTTTTGAACTGCTCTGAGTCCATCAAAATGCGTTGTTCTTCCTCGAGTATTTTTCTTTCCTCTTCTGTCGATGTCTCATTGTTGTGGCATACCTCCTCATCGTGTAATTTTCTTCTTCTACTACCTTCTGCGATCATTTGCTGTGCCCGCAACATTTTCTCTTGCTTTTCTTCCTCCGCTTTTCTTCTCCTCTCCTTCTCTTCTAATGCTTCTTGCAAAATTGATGGGTCAATTGTTGACCCTTGCGGCGCATTCTCCTTGCGATGCCGCATCAAGAGGGTGATGTTTGTATCTTCTACATCATCAGTCGCAACCAATCTTACTTTTGTTGTTTCCTCCTCGCGTTGCGCTGACTCTCTCAGTTGCGCTGACTCCCCCTTATCCACCCTTACGGAGGTGGATTTTTCTTCCAGTTCTGGGCTTTCAACCCTCTTTCTCCTCTCTTTCTTCTTCTTCAGGCGCCTCTCCTCCTGCCTGCATTCCCTCTTCTCATCCGTCCTACTTTCCTTTTTCTTGATTGGATGGCCTTCCTCATCTCCTTCAGCCCTCTTCTCTTTGATCTTCTTCTTCTTCTTCTTCTCTTCAGCCACTTCAGGCTACTTCTTCGCCACCGCTTCCTCCAAAGCAACCCTGATGGGTCCCTCATAGGATTCTGCATTAGTAGTTTCCTTAGGATCCAAGATTTCCAGAGCACTTTTCCTTGATGCTTTCTCCATCTCCTCCTCTGAAGGCATTAGCTAGTTCACAACCCCAGCTTCTAGTAGTCCTCCTTCTTTCTCCATGTTACTGAGTATACTCCCAAACACCTCCTTATCGTCCCTTCTCTTCTTTTCACTTTCAGAGGAAAATGTTGGGAGTGGGGTACTCTCTGAGCTCTACCCCCTTTTAAACTAGAGTGGTACGGCTGCTACAGGCTTTCGCCAAGATTTTTCGGCGACTCAAGGGATGGTTTATGGTTGGGCAGCGAGACGACGGCTTGCTGCGAGGATTTCCATCTCTCGAGCAGTTATTTGGGCTGATGAAGGTGATAAGGGTAAAGAAGATGGTTGGTCGGCCATGGATGAACTGAGCAAGAAAGCTGGGAAATACTTAGGGTTTTATGAAGAGAGTAAGTCTGGTATGCAGAGGAAATTTAGGTTTTCTGGTTGCAAAGAGATTCAAATAAACAATCTAAGACGAAGGAGACGGAATTTATAGGTTGGGCCTTACTGGGCCCAACGCGAATTCTGCGGTGGCAGGCCTCGAGTTACTCAAAAAGCCTGTCGCCGCGTGCCTCACATTTATGAATTTGCAAAGACGTACGTCCTTTCAACTGCGAATTCATCATGTTCTTAGAAGCCTAAAAGATTGGACTTCTCAATTTGCAAAAAGAATTTTTTTTCTTTGGTGTTTTATTCGGATGGGCTCAAGGTTAAGAATTAATGCAATGCATCCATCAATGCAAATGCATCTTTGCAGAGGACGGGCAACAAGGCATGTATCCTCGCAACACACCCCTTAACTCAACACATTTCTGGAGGACGGGCGCACGGTATTTCTACTGGCGCAACACTACCTCAACATAGTGCATTTTCGCTAAGGACGGGCAAAGAATACATACGAGCGCAAAACACCCCTCAGCGCAATGCATTTGAGTTGGATGAATTCAAAGTGTATCTCTTTGGTACAAGATGCACCCATCATCGCAATGCATACTAGATGTTGGTTGTTTTATTTTATTTTATTATTATTAGCTTTTCTTTTTTTTTTCATCAACACAAGTCTCAAGGACTTTGTGGTATTAATTCTCTTCTTATTAAACAATCATTCACCAAAATTTAAGGATAACGCATTTAAGACAGAAAAGTAAGGAAATTAAAGAAAGCACGGAAATTAACGCAAGTGAATTAAATGAAGAATAATTTCATAAAGCATAAAAACAAATTGAATGAAGCAATAAATGACAAAGTTCATGAAGCAATAAAGGCAGTAATTAGGAAAGCATGTAAACATAGGATTTAGAGATATGGACCGGAAGACAATTCTTCATGATGAACGCAATCCACACCTCCGCAGGCGATCAAGCTTGCCGGCCCAATGTCTTCAAGGACATTGCTCCTTCCCGTGACATCCAGGGGCTTCAGAATTGCTCGGCAGGGTTCCCGGTGTTCTACTACGTAGCTCGGATGCCAGCTGCCCTACTTGAATCTCCAAATTTCTGATTGAAGACGCCTGCGACTGCATTACCGCATCATTTTTCTCGATGTATTACTTGAGCAGGGACTCCAATGAATTACTAGAGGTGTTAAAAGAGGATGGTTGGTTTTGCGGCTATCTCTGATGCCCTTGATTCTAGTTTTGGTGAAAAGGTGGAGGGTTTCCTCGATTCCCGGAGTTTCTGTTCTGATGGTTACTTGGCCCACCTTGGTTATGATTTCCTCCCCAACCGAAGTTAGGGTGATTCCTCAAACCAGGATTATACGTGTTGCTGTACGGATTATTCTGGATAGCGTATACTTGTTGCGGGCTTGATGGGCACATTTCCACCACATGGTCCCCTCCACATTGGACGCAACTGATTGCGGCCACTTATGCCTGTCTCTTATACACATCTAGATGTGTATAAGAGACAGGGATAGCGTATACTTGTTGCGGGCTTGATGGGCACATTTCCACCGCATGGCCCCCTCCACATTGGACGCAACTTATTGCGGCCACTTGTGCCGGCACATTGGGTTGCGCTGATCCTTGGGAGAGGGCACCTTGATTAAGCGCCATCGGCTGGAGGATAGAGGTTACCGTAGCCATCTGTGTGAACCCCAAATCCTAATTTCTCTACTTGAGTATGTTCCCTATTGAGATAAGTGTGATAAGTAGGTTGATATGGAAACTAGTGTGGAATGGTAGAGAAAAGGGTGGAAATTAGAAGAAAAGAGGAAATTTGAAAACTTGACTTTTGGGAAAAACTTAGAAAATTTGACTAAGTATAAATTTTGTGTGTTGATGCGTTGGAAGGATGGTGTTGATACGTGGAAGAGTGGTTGGTGAAGGCATGCAGCTAAAGAAGGAAAAAGGAGATGATGCATTGGAAGGCACACGAGTAGGCGAGGCATGCATGGAAAGGCAGCCCATGTGTTGAGCAGCCTCGGCCAACGCCCATGCCATGCGTCGAGCAGGCACGCCCCTGCGGCCGAGCGAGTGAGCGATGGCCAGCATACGCTGCGCACTCATGCTTCGAAGCAGCACGCCTATGCACTGAAGCACCCGACCAAGAATCAAGGTGCCACGTATAGCCCATGTGGCCAAGTACGCCCAATGCGTCGAGCGGCCAGCACGCCCATGCATTGAGCGACCACCCTATGTAGCGCGCCTCTGCGTTGATGGCCAGCACCATGTGCCCATGCCAAGCAAGCCATGTGATGCTACCTAGTGAGCCATGCGTCGAGGATGGACGGTCACCCTATGCATTGATGATGGTTAGCTTCTTGCGATGGCTAAGTTTAATTGTAATGAGAGTGAATTGGCTTGCTATGCATTGATGATAGGCTATGTATTGAGTATGGATTATGTGTTGAACATCCAAGAGTTGGACGCATACAAAGGATGAGATCAACAGAAGAACATCATCAAAACCATGTGTCTTCTTGGGAGGAAAGCCTTAAGTCTTAAGAATTTGAGGTGGTGGCATCAGGTTGGAGGCTCATTCGTTGGACACGTGGGAAGAAGACACTTAGCTTGCAATGATCATAACATTGCGTTGATGGGGTGAGAAGGAGACACTTGGCCATGCAGCCAAGTAGGTGGTGTCAACTATAGAGAAGGTTTGGACGCCTATAAATAGGACCAAAAGACTTCATTTTTAGATCAAAATTCAGAAATATCGTAGACTTCATTTGGACGCCTATAAATAGGACCAAAACCTTGCGTTGGAGCCAAATCCATGTGTTAGTCATAGAAGACGCTTTGGACAGTGAGGTCTGAAGAGGATGCATCAATTTGGGATAAGAAGTTCTCCCAATTTACTCGTGCATTTGGAGTGATTTCAAAGCCACCTTAAATTTCTGAAAGTCTAGTTTTCAGGGTAGGGCTGCGGGAGAAAAAGCTCGAAGGGATCGGGCTGGAAACTAAGAAGAAGACAGAAGGGTCAGGCTGTCAGATAAGCTTGGGCCAGTCTTGAAGATTCTGTGATCCCAGCAAAACTACAAGAGGTATTGAGCTCAAATTTTCGAGTAAGCTTCTTGAGACATTTTAGAATATGTTTGTAGAAGGAATATCTCAAAATAAATTTAGAACTATGAGTAATTTGAGCTGTAATTTAAATCTGGATTCTAGGGGTGAAAAAGGGAGCCCGAGGTAGAAAAGGGAGCTACTAGAGTGAAAAGCTCCTAAGCAATCAAGGTGAGTGGCTAAAACGTTTTTACTAAAACATTTGCTTAAAATGTTTGATTAAGACCCAATGTGTCGCCTTGGGGAGCGCCAATCTTGTTTGTTAAGAAGAAAGACGGTACTCTAGATTATGCATAGATCATAGACAACTAATAAGGTGACCATTAAGGATCAAGTACCCATTGCCCTATAAGATGATCTTCTTCGATCCAGTTAAAGGGAGCCACGGTGTTCTCTGAGATAGATTTGAGATCGGTTATCACCAGTTTGAAGGTGAAGACCACAGATGTTTCCAAAGGCTATAATTCAGAACTAGGTATGGACATTATGGAGTCCTAGTAATGCTGTTTGGATTGGACAAATGCTCCTGCGGTATTTATGGACTAATGAATAGGATATTTCATCATTATCTAGATCAGTTTGTGATAGTTTTCATAGACGACATACTAGTGTATTCTAGTAGTGCAGAGAAGCACAAAAGACATCTGAGAATGGTGTTACAGATGCTAAGAGAAAAGGAGTTATATGCCAAATTTAGTATAGTGTGATTTTTATTGGTTAATCAAGCGTATTCCTTGGGCATATAGTTTCAGCTGATGAGGTTAGTGTTGATTCCCAAAAGATAGAAGCAATAGTTAATTGGGAACGAACCCTGAAGTAAACTGAAGTACGCAGTTTTCTGGGTTTAGCAGGTTATTTATAGGAGTTCGTGAGGGTTTTTTCTAAGATAGCTCTTACCATTGACAAACCTGGACCAGAAAAGATGTGAAGTTTGAGTGGTCGCCAGAATGCGAGGCATAGTTTTCAAGTACTAAAACAGAGGTTAGTGTCAGCACCAGTATTAACTCTACCTACACCAGGTAAAGAGTTTGAGGGTCTATTGTGATGCATCCCGACAAGGGTTAGGATGTGTGCTGATGCCGGAGGGAAAGGTAGTAGCTTATGCTTCTCGACAGTTAAAGAAACATGAATGTAATTACCCTACACATGATTTGGAGTTAGCACAGTTGTGTTAGCTCTAAAGTTGTTTGAGACCCCCCCCTTCCTCACCTCCACGAATCATTTTGGTGAGCAGTGTACTATATTCACAGATCTAAAATTCTAATGCCATATTACTTTGATCAGAGGAACTGAAATTGAGAACAAAAAGATGGCTCGAGTGATCAAGCGATTATGACTCTACCATTTGACTTCACCCAGTAACAATAATCAGTATCTGATGATACTTTAAGTTCGAAAAACAGATCAGCTAGGACTTGGTATCAAATTCAGTTGAAGGGGTACACTGATTTTCATGAGTTGCTATAATGCTAAGGGCATCATTATAATCGCGTCAAAATGAGGGTTACTAGCTCATTTCAAGTGCGTCCTACTCTTCGTAGAAGATATTTCTAGCTGAAATAATTAAGGATTTTCAGATCTTTTTTCAGAAGCTTAGTGAAGAGTAGGTAAAGAGCAGTTGAGGACGGATACCAATTAAGAGCGACAAAGTGCTATTAAGAAGGCAGGATATGCGTACCTAAAGAACTTAGCACCTTAAACAAGCTATTTCCTTAGAAGAGACCATAGTTCGGCCTTAGCATTGCATCGAGCAGTACGAAGATGATACAGAATATTTAAAGAGAATCGTACTGTGTGGCCTGTATGAAAAGAGAGATAGCCAGGCAGTATCGTTGACAGGTGCCTAATATGTCAACAAGTGTAAACACAAGAAAGACCAAAGACCAGCAGGATTACTTAATCCACTCCTAGTACCACGAGTGGGAAATGGGAGCATATTACGATGGATTTCCTTGTTTGGATTACCTAAACACACAGCAACTATGATGGATATAATGGGTAGTTATAGGAGTAGAATGACAAAAAAACAGCTAAGTTTTACATGTTAAAGGTTACTTATACCCTATAGACCAATTAGCCAGTTGATATTGGTCTGATCGAGTCTAAGTCAGTTTGGGAAGCTCCAGTTTCAATTGTAATATCAGATCAAGAAGACCTCCAGATTTTAACATTCAAAAGTTTGCCTAGTTTGACAGAATAAGCTATGGGGAACCAAGTTATATTTTTTGTGTACACTGCATTTTCATCCACAGATGGAAATGGCAGTTCTGAGCGTGACAATCCAGACATTAGAGCGACATAGCTGAGAGCATTGTAATTACAATTCAAAGGACAGTTGGGCATAATGCAATCTGTCGTTAAATCGAATTTCGTGGCCTATACACAACACGTTTCACCATTGAGTATCGGGACTGGCACCGTATGAGGCACTCATACGGTAGGCCATGTAGGACCTTCAATATGCTGGATATGAACGTGGGTGACAGGAAATTACTAGGCTCCAGAACCCTGTACAACAGACATCCGGATAACGCTTAAGCATTATAAGAGATTAACTCTTACGACGGCACGAGACTAGGCAAAAGATTTCGCTTGATAAGCGGGAAGAGAATTAGAATTTGGAAGTTGGTGATAAAGTAATTCTCTGAAGTTATCTCCATGCGAAAGGATATACCTCAGATTTGGTAGGAAAGGGAAATTAGCCCACATATTATATTGGACCTTACGAGAAATTAGGAAAGAGTTGGCTTCAAATGGCATATCGATGATTATTCAGAATCTATCTCGCTATTCATTATGTGTTTTTCATGTGGCAATGCTTAGGAAAAGTTACCTGTGCCCAGATCCTACCCATGTATGCCTGAAGCAACCGGTAACAGTTGAAGAGAATTTTTCTTATGAAGAAGAACCAGTGAAATCCTTGACATGAAGGAACAGGTCTTAAAGGAATAAGACAATTCATTGCGTAAAAGGTATATGGCTAAACAGCCCACAGAAAAGCAGCGTGGGAAGCCGAGAGCAAATCAGAAACAATTATCCACAGTTGTTTATTTTGACGGACTTGTAGCAAATTTCGAGGATTGACCACTTTTCATAAGGGCGAGATAAACCCCCAACAGGTAGCGATCAAATCCTCTGAAGATAGCTCTGCATCTGCTCTGCCACTAAAGGATAAAGAGATTTGTATCCCGTTTGTTTAGTTGGTTACTGTTAATCTTGTACACATGTTGCTATTGTTCATATAGGGATTAGGATTTGTGGGTTTTGGGACTTGTGAATCTAGTGTTGTAATATGTTATGTTTCTGAATTAATAAATTTTGGCCTAAAGATATTCTGCTGTATATGAGTTTTATATTGGTATCAGAGTTACTCTGCAACAGTTAGTAGGCAGTAACTGTTAGCCACAGGGTTGATAACTGCTGCAGTCACGCCCTTTCCTAGGCTAAGAGGATGGTCTAGGCGGGGTGTGACAACTTGGTATCAGAGCAAAGGTATACGTCAACTTGGGAAAGGTTTGAGCTAGCTTAGTATTAAAGCATAAGGTATTGGGTGAAAGAGAGAGTTCATGCATTAGATTAAGTCACATAGATAAGTCCCTAACATGTGTACCTAATAATTAGGCAAAGATGCTGAGGAGGAGTGGAAAGCGGAGCAAGCAGACTGAAGAGAGGAATGTTGACCCTACCAGCGGAGGTCCTGAAGTTAGACGAGATCTAGATCCGAAGGGGAAGAGAGTTAAAGACTCAGTAGAGCAGGAAGCAACTTCTGCAAACAAGTCTAGTACACCAAGGGTAGATGTAGAACCCTAGATGGAGGATCAAGTATTTGATAGAATAACTTAAAGATTAGCGGCGAGTGTAGGATCGATTCAGAACGATCTAGAGAAGAAATTCGGCGTCGAGAGGCTGAAAGCTTTAAGAGCCATGACGTTCGATGGAACCACGGATCCAGTAGATGCTGAGATCTGGTTGGATTTGATTGAGAAATGTTTTAAGGTTATGAAGTGCCCTGAGGACCGTAAGGTCGAGTTAGTGGCATTCTTGCTGTAGAAAGGGGCTGAGAAGTGGTGGAAAGTGATAGAAGCCAGAAGGAATAGTTCGGAAACTATGACTTGGTCTGAATTCAGACAGGTATTTGAGGATAAATACTACCCTAGTTCTTTTAAAGAAGAAAAGAAGGAGGAATTCCTTAGGCTAACTCAGGGAGTGATGACGGTTGCTGAGTATGAACAAAGATTTATTGAGTTATCTCAGTATGCTCTTCCGATCATCGTAGAAGAGAAGGTGGGGTGTAGAAGATTTGAGAATGGCCTAAGAAGAAAGATACGTACACCCGTTACCTCTACATCCAATTGGGTGAATTTCACTCAGTTAGTTAAGACCGCTGTCCGAGTAGAGCAGAGTGCAGTGAGGGAAAATGTACTCTAGTCAGGTGAAGGATAGTTTAGAATGCCTGGAGAAACGAGAAGTAAGAAATTTAGACCCCCGTTCTCTAGACAGTTGGGTATAAGGAGTTTTGGGGGCATGAGCCAACAAAGTTCAGGTCAAAAGAGGTCAAGACTTGTAGCTGGACCGAGTGGTAAATCAGTATCGGGTCGTGATAGTGAGTCAGTACAGGGAGGAAACCACTTTGTGTAAACTGTGGAAGGCCTCATACAGGAGTATTTTATGGAAATAGAAATGTGTGCTTCCAGTGCGGACAAGCTGGGCATTCAAGAGAGATTGTCCTCAACTAGGTCATGGAGCACAGAGTGAGCAAAGAGGAGTTACCCAGCCTAGAGCGACCGGAACTAGAGGTGAGGGATTCAGTGTAGCTAAGTAGAAAGGGGAAGCTGGACAACCTCAACAGCAATAGCAACAGCAGCAGCAACAGGGTAGAGTATATGCTATGACACACCAGGAAGCGGAAGAGGCTCCAGATGTCTTAACTGGTACGATAACTTTATGTAATCAATCCGCCTATGCATTATTTGATCCTAGTGCTACGCATTCATTCATATCTAGCATGCGTGCATTACATATAGATTGAGTGCCTGAGCATATGAATGAGGATTTGTTTATCTCTACACCTGTAGGAGATACTCTAGTTGTACATGAGTATTACAAGAATTGTGATGTAATTCTTGAAAATCAGAGTTTTTGAGTTGACTTGATTCCATTAGAATTACTAGAATTTGATGTTATCTTAGGCATGGATTTCCTAAGTAAACATTATGCCACTATGAATTGTTTTAAGAGAGAAATAGTGTTTTGGAAACCAAGTGAAAAATAAATAACCCTAGTGGGAAGTAAAAGAATACTTCCAGGAAGTTTAATATCAGCAGTGAAGGCTAGGAAATTATTGAGTAAAGGATGTGAAGCCTATTTACCCCATGTAGCAGTTTCGCAGGATAAAAAACTGAAACCTGAGGATGTACTTGTGGTACAAGAATTCTTAGATGTATTCCCTGAAAAGTTACTAGGCTTACCACCTGACAGGGAAATAGAGTTTACTATTGAGTTAGTTCCGGGTACAACACCTATATCCCAGGCACCATATAGGATGGCACCAATGGAACTGAAGGAGTTAAAAGTTCAGTTACAGGAACTTGTGGATAAGAGGTACATTAGACCCAATGTGTCGCCTTGGGGAGCGCCAATCTTGTTTGTTAAGAAGAAAGACGGTACTCTTAGATTATGCATAGACTATAGACAACTGAATAAGGTGACCATTAAGGATAAGTACCCATTGCCTCGTATAGATGATCTCTTCGATCAGTTAAAGGGAGCCACGGTGTTCTCTGAGATAGATTTGAGATCGGGTTATCACCAGTTGAAGGTGAAAGACACAGATGTTCCAAAGGCTATATTCAGAACTAGGTATGGACATTATGAGTTCCTAGTAATGCTGTTTGGATTGACAAATGCTCCTGCGGTATTTATGGACTTAATGAATAGGATATTTCATCATTATCTAGATCAGTTTGTGATAGTTTTCATAGACGACATACTAGTGTATTCTAGTAGTGCAGAGAAGCACAAAGAACATCTGAGAATGGTGTTACAGATGCTAAGAGAAAAGGAGTTATATGCCAAATTTAGTAAGTGTGATTTTTGGTTAAATCAAGGCGTATTCCTTGGGCATATAGTTTCAGCTGATGAGGTTAGTGTTGATTCCCAAAAGATAGAAGCAATAGTTAATTGGGAACGACCCCTGAATGTAACTGAAGTACGCAGTTTTCTGGGTTTAGCAGGTTATTATAGGAGATTCGTGGAGGGTTTTTCTAAGATAGCTCTACCATTGACAAACCTGACCAGAAAAGATGTGAAGTTTGAGTGGTCGCCAGAATGCGAGCATAGTTTTCAAGTACTAAAACAGAGGTTAGTGTCAGCACCAGTATTAACTCTACCTACACCAGGTAAAGAGTTTGAGGTCTATTGTGATGCATCCCGACAAGGGTTAGGATGTGTGCTGATGCCGGAGGGAAAGGTAGTAGCTTATGCTTCTCGACAGTTAAAGAAACATGAATGTAATTACCCTACACATGATTTGGAGTTAGCGACAGTTGTGTTAGCTCTAAAGTTGTTGAGACATTACCTGTTTGGTGAGCAGTGTCATATATTCACAGATCATAAAATTCTAATGCATATCTTTGATCAGAAGGAACTGAAATTGAGACAAAGAAGATGGCTCGAGTTGATCAAGGATTATGACTGTACCATTGACTATCACCCAGGTAAAGCAAATATAGTATCTGATGCTTTAAGTCGAAAAACAGATCAGCTAGAGCTGGTATCAATTCAGTGAAGGGTACACTGATTCATGAGTTGTATAATGCTAGGGCATCATTATCAATCGGTCAAAAATGAGGGTTACTAGCTTCATTTCAAGTGCGTCCTACTCTCGTAGAAGATATTCTACGTGAATAATTAAAGGATTTCGATCTTCAGAAGTTAGTTGAAGAAGTAGGTAAAGGAGTGAGGACGGACTACCAATTAAGAGCCGACAAAGTGCTATTAAAAGAAGGCAGGATATGCGTACCTAAAGACTTAGCACTTAAACAAGCTATTCTAGAAGAAGACCATAGTTCGGCCTATGCTATGCATCCGAGCAGTACGAAGATGTACAGAATATTAAAGAGATCGTACTGGTGGCCTGGTATGAAAAGAGAGATAGCAGAGTATGTTGACAGGTGCCTAATATGTCAACAAGTTAAACCAGAAAGACAAAGACCAGCAGGATTACTTAATCCACTCCCAGTACCAGAGTGGAAATGGGAGCATATTACGATGGATTTCCTGTTTGGATTACCTAACACACCAGCAACTATGATGGTATATGGGTAGTTATGGATAGATTGACAAAAACAGCTAAGTTTTTACATGTTAAGGTTACTTATACCCTAGACCAATTAGCCAAGTTGTATGTTGATCGAGTCGTAAGTCAGTTTGGAGCTCCAGTTTCAATTGTATCAGATCGAGACTCCAGATTTACATCAAAGTTTTGGCCTAGTTTGCAGAAAGCTATGGGAACCAAGTTATATTTTTGTACTGCTTTTCATCCACAGATGGATGGTCAGTCTGAGCGGACAATCCAGACATTAGAGGACATGCTGAGAGCATGTATATTACAATTCAAAGGCAGTTGGGATATGCATCTGTCGTTAATCGAATTTGTGTATAACAACAGTTACCATTTGAGTATCGGGATGGCACCGTATGAGGCACTATACGGTAGGCCATGTAGGACTTCAATATGCTGGAATGAAGTGGGTGAAAGGAAATTACTAGGTCCAGAACCTGTACAACAGACATCGGATAACGTTAAGATTATAAGAGATAATCTTAAGACGGCACGAGATAGGCAAAAGAGTTATGCTGATAAGCGGAGAAGAGAATTAGAATTTGAAGTTGGTGATAAAGTATTTCTGAAGTTATCTCCATGGAAAGGAATACTCAGATTTGGTAGGAAAGGGAAATTAAGCCCCATATATATTGGACCTTACGAGATAATAGAAAGAGTTGGCTCAATGGCATATCGATTGGATTTACCTTCAGAATTATCTCGTATTCATTATGTGTTTCATGTGGCAATGCTTAGAAAGTATGTGCCAGATCCTACCCATGTATTGCCTGAGCAACCGGTACAGTTGAAAGAGAATTTTTCTTATGAAGAAGAACCAGTAGAAATCCTTGACATGAAGGAACAGGTCTTAAGGAATAAGACAATCCCATTGGTAAAGGTACTATGGCTAAACCATAGCACAGAAGAAGCAACGTGGGAAGCCGAAGAGCAAATCAGAAACAATATCCACAGTTGTTTATTTGACGGACTTGTAGCAAAATTTCGAGGATGAAATTTTCATAAGGGGAGATAAATGTGAACCCCGAATCCTAATTTCTCTACTTGAGTATGTTCCCTATTGAGATCAGTGTGATGAGTAGGTTGATGTGGAAACTAGTGTGGAATGGTAGAGAAAAGGGTGGAAATTAGAAGAAAAGAGGAATTTTGAAAACTTGACTTTTGGGAAAAATATGGAAAATTTGGCTAAGTATAAATTTTGTGTGTTGATGCGTGGAAGAGTGGTTGGTGAAGGCATGCGGCTGAAGAAGGAAAAAGGAGATAATGCTTTGGAAGGCATAGAGTAGGCAAGGCATGCATGGAAAGGCAGCCATGCATCGAGTAGACTCAGCCAACACCCATGCCATGCGTCGAGCAGCCTCGATCGGACGCCCTGCCAATATGTCGAGCGGGCATGCCCATGCGGTCGAGCGAGCGAGTGATGGCCCGTATACGCCATACCCCCATGCATCGAAGCAGCATGCCTATGCGTCGAAGCACCCGGCCAAGCATCAAGGCGTCGCGCGCAGCCCATGAGGCCAAGCACGCCCAATGCGTCGAGCGGCCAGCGCGCTCATGTGTCGAGCAACCAGCCTATGCAGCGCGCCTATGCGTTGATGGCCAGCACCATTCGCCCATGCCAAGCAAGCTGTGCGATGCTACCTCGTGAACCATGCGCCAAGAATGGATGGTCACCCTATGCGTTGGTGATGGTTAGCTTCTTCCGATGGCTAAGTTGAATTGTAATGAGAGTGAATTGGCTTCCTGTGCGTTGATGATAGGCTATGCATTGAGTATGGATTATGTGTTGAACATCCAAGAGTTGGACGCAGACAAAGGATGAGATCAGCAGGAGAACATCATCGAAACCATGTGTCTTCTTGGGAGGAAAGTCTTAAGCCTTAAGAATTTGAGGTGGTGGCATCAGATTGGAGGCTCATGCGTTGGCAACATAGGAGGAAAACACTTAGCTTGCGATGATCACAACATTGCGTTGATGGGGTGAGATGGAAACACTTGGCCATGCAGCCAAGTAGGTGGTGTCAACTCTAGAGAAGGTTTGGACGCCTATAAATAGGGCCAAAAGACTTCATTTTTAGATCAAAATTCAGAAATACCGTAGAAAGAGTGGGAGAGTTGAGCAAACCTTGCGTTGGAGCCAAATCCATTCGTTAGTCATAGAAGACGCATTGGACATTGAGGTCTGAAGAGGACGCATCAAATTGGGACAAGGAGTTCTCCCAATTTACTCCTGCATTTGGAGTGATTCCAAAGCCACCTAAAAGTTCTGAAAGTCTAGTTTTCAGGGTAGGGCTGCGGGAGAAAAAGCTCGAAGGGATCGGGCTGGAAACTAAGAAGAAGACAGAAGGGTCAGGCTGTCGGATAAGCTTGGGCCAGTCTTGAAGATTCTGTGATCCCGGTAAAACTACGAGAGGTATTGAGCTCAAATTTTCGAGTAAGCTTCTTGAGACATTTTAGAATATGTTTGTAGAAGGAATATCTCAAAATAAATTTAGAACAATGAGTAATTTGAGCTGTAATTTGAATCTGGATTCTAGGGGTGAAAAAGGGAGCCCGAGGTAGAAAAAGGAGCTACTAGAGTGAAAAGCTCCTAAGCAATCAATGTGAGTGGCTAAAACGTTTTTACTAAAACATTTGCTTAAAATGTTTGATTATCACGTGTTATAGAAAGCATGTTTTAAAGAAGATTATTCTCATGCCAGCTAGTTTTACAAAGTGATTTCCAAGCAAACTATGAATTATGTTTTAAACGCAT
Organism: Benincasa hispida; assembly: GCF_009727055.1. NCBI lineage: Eukaryota > Viridiplantae > Streptophyta > Magnoliopsida > Cucurbitales > Cucurbitaceae > Benincasa > Benincasa hispida. The sequence goes on from NW_024065012.1 coordinate 57,823, forward strand.
GCATGTGTGAGAAATTGTTGAAAAGCGATTTATATGTGATAAATATACTCAGCATGCGTTAGTACCTTTAAAGCCATGTTTTCATATGTGTTATACTTTACATGCTTTAAAGAGAGAAAGTCATTTATGACTAGTTTTACTTAAAACGCGATACCGAAGGACGTTTGAGAAGGTATTCGCCCAACTAGATACCGAAGGACTTTGAGAAGGTATCTATTGATACTGAAGGACGTTTGAGAAGGTACTAAACCAACCAGATATTGAAGGACGTTTGTGAAGATATCTGAACAAAAGTACCTAAGGTATGACGGTACTTAGTATGGCCACGTGCACGTAGGTAGAGTCAGAGATTGAGCAAAAGGGTTCTCTCTTGACTAGTAGTTGGTGTTGGGATTGTTTTACCCACAGTAGGGTTATCCTCAACTGAGAAACAGTTTTACTGTTTTATGATAAAAATAGCTTTACATGTTTCATGCTTGGAAAATGTTAATACTGCAGTACAAGTACTGTAGAAGCTTATATTTCAGTTAAACTCTTTATTGAGATTTTGCATGAGAATCAATTATCTTTCTTAAGTCACTCACTGGGCGCAAGCTCACCCTGTTTTCAAATGTCCCCCGACAGGTAGCGATCAAATCCTCTGAAGACAACTCTGCATTTGCTCTGCCACTAAAGGATAAAGAGATTTGTATCCCATCTGTTTAGTTAGTTACTGTTAATCTTGTACACATGTTGCTATTGTTCATATAGGGATTAGGGTTTGTGGGTTTTGGGACTTGTGAATCTAGTGTTGTAATATGTTATGTTTTTGGATTAATAAATTTTGGCCTAAAGATATTCTACTGTATATGAGTTTTATATTGGTATCAGAGTTATTCTGCAACAGTTAGTAGGCAGTAAGTGTCAGCCACGGGGTTGATAACTACCGCAGTCACGCCGTTTCCTAGGCTAAAAGGGTGGTCTGGGGTGGGGTGTGACAATCTGTGTAGCCAAAGTTGTCATTGTCTCTGCAGGCACAATGGCAGTATCATTTCTTCTTCTCTCGGAGCCTCTTCCTTCATACCCATCATCAACCCAGTCATCCATATTTCGCAAGATGCGATCAAGGATGACCTTGGTTTTAGTGTATGTTTTATCCATAAAACCTCCTACCACAGAGGCATCAGCAACAGCTTGCGTTGATTTGTTCAGGCCATTATAGAACGTTTCCATCAGAATGCAATCGGGTATCCCGATATGCGGACAATTCTTCACCAATCTTCTGTTCATCAAATCCATGAATACCGCGGAGCATTAGTCAGACCAAAAGACACAATGATCCTCAGCTGATGGTAATGCCCATATCTATATCGGAAAGCAGTCTTTGGAATATCACTATACCTGATCCTCAGCTGATGGTAACCTGATCGTAGGTCAATCTTGGAGAATACAGTAGCACTCTGTAGCTGGTCAAACAGGTCATCGATTCTAGGAAGGGGGTACTTATTCTTAATGGTCATCTTATTCAACTCCTTGTAATCTATGCATAAATGTAATGACCCATCCTTTTTCTTCACAAACAATATTGGTGCACCCCATGGGGAAACACTGGGTCGTATAAATCCTTTATCAAGCAGTTCTTGCAAGTGAACCTTTAATTCTTTTAATTCTGTCGGAACCATTCTATACGAAGCTTTGGATATGGGAATAGTGTCTGGCTTCAGTTCGATCATAAAATGAATCTCTCTTGGCGGAGGCAATCCTGAGAGTTCTTCCGGGAATACATCAGGATAATCTCTCACAACTGGTTCAGAGGTTAGTGCAACCTCAGTTTCCCTTGTGTCAACTACGCTAGCTAATATGCTCTAGACACCTTGGCTAAACAACCTCTTGGCCTTAACTACTGAAATCACCTTAGGCAAAACTACTGTCCTGGCCCCTTTGAACTTAAAGCTAGCTTCTCTAGGGGGGTTAAAATTCACCTCCTTACGAGAACAATCTATACTAGCATGGTTGGTAGCCAACCAATCCATGCCCAAAATTACATCGAAATCACGCATATCTAATACTATCAGAGTCACCTCAAGGGTGCGGCTTGCTATTTCTAACTGACATACTTTTATCTTTTCACTGGCTATCATAATTTCTCCCAATGGTGTAGACACTGACAAAACATGACCAAAAGCTCCAAAACTAACATGGAATGCTTCACAAACAATGACGAAATGAAAGAGTGGGACGAGCTCGAGTCAAACAATGTTAAGGCATAGTGCCCTAAGATTGGGAGTGTACCTGTCACCACTGTTCCTGAGTGCTCAGTCTCCTGATGACTGGTGGCAAAGACACGACCTTGCTGCTGATGTCGGCTTGAACTAGCCTGATGTGAACTCGGAGGCTGACCTTTCGCACTTTTGGAACTACTACTAGGGCATTGGTCTGCCGTATGCCTTACCTGCTTACATCTATAGCATGTCCCGGTGCCAATCAGGCAGCATCCCCAATGACGCTTTCCACAAGACTTGCATACGAGCCTTTCCCTCCAAAATCCTCCTGAAGTCGTAGCCTGTCGTTAAGCATGCCCTACTGGCTTGCTTGTACTCTAGACCTTCTATGGAGGTTCTGAAGCTTTTTGCTAAACCTTTCTCTTCTGGTCGGGGGTCGGTTCCTCCGTCAAGGACTTCAGGAACTCTATCCCTGAAGGACAACCCACGCATGCTGCCGCTCGGAAGTATACGGCGTAGGTGGGAGGCTCCAGGGCTTGCACGATGCCTCGCACCCCATCTCGAAGTCCTTGTACAAGCCTCTTAACCTTCTTTGCTTCAGTAGACACTAGGTCAGGGGAAAAACAAGACAATTTGTCAAACTCCTCGTCATACTCTTCCACTGTCATGGTTCCCTGCTTTAAGTTCATGAACTCAACCTGCTTGTTGTACCTCACATGAGCAGAGAAGTACTTCTCATAAAACCGCTCCTTGAACTAATCCCACGTGGCTTGGCCTCTTGTGTACGCTCAACCCTGAGCAGAAGAAAAAGTAACTTCTCAAATAAAAACCAGCTCCTGTGAATAATCGAACGTGGCTTGGCTAACCGAACTTCTATCTTTCTCCTCTCGCGAGCGCCACACGCTTGCATTGTCGATTGAGGAAGAAAGTGGCACACTACATGCTTCTGCTCGCTCTTGGAATCAATGTACTGGAAGATCTCCTCAACAGTGATCAACCACAAATTTCTCAATTTGTGGGGTCTTTTAGGATCCGTTAAACGTCGGGGATGTATTTCTTGGAAATCTCGAGGTATCCAGCTTCCATGAAGGTGCTCTGCCATGATCGCAATACTCGTGTCCCTATATTGATTCTGACTGGTGGTAACGAGGCCCGACAGGAATGGCATACTGTAGTGATTGGATACAGTTGCTGATGAAATGAAAATTATTGCATGGAAAATTGCATACAGGAGACAAGAAATGAATGAATTTCAACCATTGCCCCTTTAGCCTGTCCAGCAACGTGGCGTTAAGTGACAGTTCCCATGGATGCAAGCATGAAGCAGTATATTCTAATTCCGGGATTATTAAGGACGGTCCTTAAGTGGGTGGTATCACATCGGAAGTTTGGATGGCCATGC